>NC_056731.1:815964835-816072335 GCF_019279795.1 Protopterus annectens | reverse complement strand
ATACAGCACTGTGCAGGTATCACATGCACCACAGGGGTTATCCGGAGGTTATATGGGCAAAGGGTATGTGGAGGTGTCTGACATCAGACATCAGGCTTCAGTATGCCAATGGGGGTTGTAGTGACACACCACACACACAGGCACATGGTGCCAGTACTGACATGCATGGGTGCATTGCTTCATGGGTGTGTAGTGGTTGACTGTGCCAGAAGGCTATACAAGGCTAGGTGATGGGTATTCCTTGGCATCAGGCCACATGACAGTGGTCTGCAGTGTGGTTTAATGGTGTAGTGTCTGGATTGGCCCACACAGGTAGGTATTTTATTCACCATCCAGTCACCTAGGTAACTATTGTGTGTGTGGCCATTGTTATGCATTGCTTGCCATGTATGTGTTCTTTAGTGCATGACATGGACGGTGTCTGGGATGTGCACATGTCCCACATGCATGTACAGTGACATGTGGAACTGTACCTGGGGTGTGCATGACATGGACGGTGTCTGGGATGTGCACATGTCCCACATGCATGTACAGTGACATGTGGAACTGTACCTGGGGTGTCTGGCCCATGTTGTGTACACATATTGTTATCATCAGATGTGCCAGTCCTGACCTCATGTGGTGGGAACAGGTAATGGACAGCAGGTTGACCCTGCACCTACACTGATAGCATGATACAGATATTCTCTGGTGTCAGTGGCATCTGTCCATGCAGGGCATGTGTGTAAGGCATGGTATGTCATTTGTAGGTCACATCTGATGGCACCACAGGTGTTGCAGGTGTCCATTGGGGAACATAATGTAGGCACACTGTCTGCATGTACGTGCCTATTGTATTGATAGAGAGGGTGCCATCCCCTCTGTAGTCCACTGAAATCACACCATGGTTACTATCTTTGGGCAATATGCAGGGTACTACCAAAATAGCAGTTGTTGCCTAGGCAAGTGTGTTTGTGCATGAGACATGGGTTGAGAGTGTTCTCTGCGTAATACAAGAGTTGCTAACTTTGCTCACCAGGCCTTGATGTCACATGTAGGGGTATGGATTGGCACCCCAACCTCTCGGCTATTTCACATCTGTTATCCTTGTAAGGTGGACATTGTGACATATAATAGGGCCACCATATAAGGAAATTTCAAAACCAGCTCCACAATGAGTCCAGTTGTTACACACCGACAGCCACCTTCACACAGGATACGAATGACAAACACAGAAACACAAAAACACAGACACACCTGCTATGTCTAGGATTAGAACTCCTACCTAAGTAGTTTGTTACACTACAGCATTATGCAGTTATAGGATGTGCCATGAAGATTAGTGGAGTACTCCATCCCCAAAGGTGTATTTTACAGTGAATGACATCAGCAGGCTTGCCAAAGTAGGGCATTTGAATTGTAGTGAATGTGACTAGTTTAAAAAGCATTGCTCCCTACACAGATATAGATACACACACACACACAAACATCCACAGTTGCCATGTGTGGGAAGAGAACCCCTACCAGAGTACTATATCACACTACAGTATTACTCTGTTATAAGATGCATCACGGTGATTAGTGGGCTACACTTTTCCCAAAGATGTATTTCACAGTGAATGACATCAGCAGCCTTGCCAAAGTAGGGCATTTGATCTGTAGTGAGTGTGACTAGCCTAAAAACATCACTCCCTACACAGACATAGAAACACACACACCAACATCCACACTTGGCATGTGTGAGAATAGAACCCCTACCAGAGTACTATATCACACTACAGCATTAGGCTGTTATAGGATGCACCACAGAGATTAATAGGCTACACCTTTCCCAAAGGTGTATTTCACAGAGAATGATATCAGCGGCCTAAGAAGCATTGCTTCCTACACAGACATAGAAACACACAAACACAGTTGCCATGTCTGGGATTAGAACTTCTACCTAACTAGTTTATCACACTACAGCATTATGCAGTTATAGGATGCGCTATGGAGATTATTGGGCTACACCTTTCCCAAAGGAGTATTTCACAGTGAATGACATCAGCAGCCTTGCCAAAGTAGGGCACTTGAATTGTAGTGAGTGTGACTAGCCTAAAAAGCATTGCTCCATACACAGACATAGAAACACACACAGTTACCATGTCTGGGATTTGAACTCCTACCTCACTAGTTTATCATACTACAGCATTACATAGTTATAGGATGCCCCACATAGATTATTGGGCTACACCTTTCCCAAAGGTGTATTTCACAGTGAATGATATCAGCAGCCTTGCCAAAGTAGGACATTTAAATTGTAGTAAGTGTGACTAGCCTAAAAAGCATTGCACCCTATACAGACAGAAACACACATTTCCACATCGGGATTAGAACTCCTATCTAACTAGGTTATCACACTACAGCAGTATGCAGTTATAGGATGTGCCACAGAGATTACCGGACTACAATTTTCCCAAAGGTGTATTTCACAGTGAATGACATCAGCAGCCTTGCCAAAGTAGGGCATTTGAATTGTAGTGAGCATGACTAGCCTAAAAGGCATTGTTCCTTACATAGACAGAGATATACACAGACACACACACACACACACACACACACACACACACACACACACAATTGTCATATCTGGGATTAGAACTCCGACCTAACTAGTTTATCACACTACAGCATTACACAGTTTTAGGATGTGCCACAGAGATTATTGGACTACTCTATTCCCAAAGGTGTATTTCAAAGTGGATGACATTAGCAGGCTTGTCATATTAGGGCTATGGGGAGGGCAGTGTGTGTGCATGGGCCATAACCCATTCATCTAGAGGTTGACACACCACATCCAGGCACACTCAGGGTTATATTCCACAGGTACCTGTATACAGCTGCTAGATGACTACTCCCTCGTACAGTCATGTTGCACAGCTAGCACTTGCACCACATAGTCTATAATGCTGATGGATACCAGTGTTTAATTTCTACAGTGAGTGACATTTACACATCATGTGCGTGGTGGTGCAGCGGTAGTGTTGTTGCCTTACAGCAAGAGGTTCTCCTGTTCGATTCTCAGCTGGAGTACCTTCTGTGTGGAGTCTGCATGTCCTCCCCGTGGTCAAGTGGTGTTCAAAAGACATGCGTGAATGGGTGTGCCTTTGCAGAAGGTTGGGTGTCGGGCTGGCAACTTGGCACCATAAAAATCTACTGCCAATCATTAGCAGACCGGAGTTCTGCTGTGGCGACCCCTAACTGGGAAAAGCCAAAAAGAAAAAGAAAGTGATTGTAGCCATTTGGCTGCGTGCTGGGTGGGACAGGCCTCATGATGGATGGCTGTTTGTCACAGTCACTCACTTTCACACATTTATGTGTCTACTTTTGGCTTATTATAGTGTGTTATCCTTGGATATATGCCTGTATTCCTATCCAATGTGTGTGCAAAGAATGACTGGTGCATACGGAGGAGTGCATGCACTAACATCTGCAACTGTCAGATATGTATGGTCCACTGTTGTTTGCAGACATGGGCTTCATTTAAGTTTGTGAGCATGCCCAGTATGACCTTACAGTATGTTGCTGTCTGACATTGCCTTCATTTCTCTAAGTCTGTGAGCATGCCCAGTATGCCCTTCTGTATTGAATGTGTGGATCCATTCCAGGTAGTTTGTACTCCAGTGCAGACCTTTGTGTTGTACACCTACAGGTAGCAAACTGTTTCTTCAGGGTATCCTTAGATCATTTGGCAATATGGGGACAAACTGTGCAAGGGATAGTGTGTACTGTAGGTGATTGTGTCTGTGCTGCTTCTGCTACATGGTACTGGTTATTCAGACAAGTGTACTGTTATACACTATGATGTTTTATGTCCTCAAGTACTGTCAGGTGGACATTCTTGCTCACAGTGATGTCCTGGGGAACAAGGGTGAATGCAGCTGTGTCCGGTATTGTGGGAAGACATCTACATATTCATGGTAAGTTATGCCATTCTGGATGGGGAGCTGCAGACACTTGCTGGTGGGTCTGTTTTATCTGGTTCAGCACCTTGGTACAGTGTTGGCAGAGGATCCCATACTTGTACATCCGTCAACATGACAGTATGGCCTTATCTTGCTGTGGCAATACCTCACAGCTGTACAGATTCACACAGGTTAACCAGAGGCAGGGGCAATGAGTCAGGGCATTACCCCTATTGTGGTGTACGGGCAGGTTTGTAGCCACCCATTTATGTGTTTGCAGCCAGGGATAGTGTGAGCACACAGCTGTGTGTCGGACCTTGCAAATTCCATGCTGCCCATCCTCCCACCACCCATTTATTATTCTATCCTCTTCCATACATTATGCATACATTCCCTGATACTTTCCCTAAGGTTATCACCTCACCACAGCTGTGTTTTGGTGTTGGTCCACAGTTCATGCAGTGGGACATGGTGGATATGTTACTGTGGTTTGTCCACATGGCCTTGCATATGGCTTATGTGGCATGTGTTATGTTATTTGGGTGTCCATGACATAACATGCATTGGCAGTATGTGTGAGACACAGGCCTTTGGCAGAGGCCTATTGGCCATTTGGTGGTGATGCAGGCCAGCTGTGGCAGGCTGTTGCATTCTGTCAGTCCTATACTCCCAGACCACCATACAGTATATTCCCTGGGGTGACAGGGTAGGTGTGTTAGGTGTTCATGCCATTACTTTCGATCAGTATTGATCAGGTGGTGTGGATGCTAGCAGGGTGCTACATACAGCAAGGGACACACCTGCATGGGACACCTGCACTGCATGCTGCATTCTTTCGCTATTGCCATATATAGTTGGAGGTCATATTGGACCCATTCCAAACAGCAGGGATACAACCTGAGAGGTATCTGTGGGTGGTGTTTGGGTGAGCTGGGTGCATGTGTGCTATGGACACTACTTGCATCTGATGCACAGATATGCATGGGGCATTACAGTTATGCTGGCATGTGCAGGTACATCAGCTGTTTCCCAATACATCAGTCCTACCACCTTTGTGATCTGCAAGTGTTCAGGCAGACAACACCGGTATTCCCTACTACAGGCCCAGATAATGTGATGCATACCTGTATGTACAATTCCAAGGGTGTGTCCATTTCACAGTTACACATTATATACTGTATGTCTGGGGTACTTTCCCCTGTGTACTGCTTGTATATCTAGCCCAAAAGACATGACATGTCAATCTTTCTGATGGCGACACATATTACCACCATACATTTACAATGGCTTACTGTTAGCATGTGTTATACTGGAGGGAATTGCCTTTGGCACTGCAGTCATGAGGACTTGGCCCGGTCATAAGCAGTAATGGGCAATGGCCACCAGGTCATACATCAACATGCGTGCATACTGACCATTCTCACACAATATGAAACACACACCAACCTAACACACATACCTGCACATTGTACAAATGCTACAATCTATCCTGCTACCTTGCCCACCTCTGGACATCTGTGCTCCACTGGTATTATACCTACACATACATGTTACAACATTTCTACACAGGATTAGGGGGGGCACACCTGACTGTTACTACATTTCTACATTGGATTGGGGGCACACCTGACTGTTACAACGTGTGTACATCAGATTGGGGGGGCATACCAGACTGGTACTACATTTCTATATAGGATTGGGGGGCACACCTGACTGTTACTACATGTCTAAGTAGGGTTGGGGGTCACACCTGACTGTTTCTACATTTCTACACAGGATTGTGGGAGGGGGGCACACCTGACTATTACTACATTTCTACACAGGAGCGGGGGGCACACCTTACTATTTCTACATTTCTACACAGGAATGGGGGGGCACACCTGACTGTTTCTACATTTATACATAGGACTGGAGGGGGGCACACCTGACACTTGTACACATTTGCTATGTCTGCACTGGTATGTCAAGTATTCCATTTCATTCTGTATTCTAACCTATCATGCTGACTAGAGGTGTAGCAGTGTACTACAGGTCTTAGGTTTGATTGACCTACATATCAGTTTCTGACTTCCTACCCTTCAGAACTAACATCCCACTGCCTGACCTAATGTAGTCTGTCTGTGTAGGCCTGGAGGGAGGTTACACATAGGCATCATTCAGAGGCTTTGGCATAGCCTTTGTTTGTGTTTGTCTACACCTGTCCTGCTGGCTGAGACTGTTGTTGGGTATGTGAACTTCCCTGACTGGCATGTGTGTCATATGGACACACATGGCCCAGCACATTTCCTGCAGTGGGTTTTGTCACCATGTGTAGTAATGGCTACTATGGTGACACCAGTATTTGTTACAGATCTCATGCTGCCACTATAGGTGTCTACTATCTGTTGGCATCCCATTCAGCCACCCGATTCCCTTGTATGCTCACACCCATACCATAGATATAAATAACAACACAAACTACTCCAATCAGCAATTGGTAAGGAGAGTGACTTACCTTGTGGGTGTGCCAGTATTGAGGATTGTGCTGGGTATGCCTATGTTGGATGCACATAGTACACTTCCTATACATGGTTGAGCACAGGTAGTGTCATGTTTGGCATCCCTTTTACTGTATGTGCAAGTCAGAGAGAGGTGTCATTCCCTTGGTCCCTACTGTGTCAGTGTATGTGCTATGCATTGCCTTTCTGCCAAGGCCATGGCATACTGGGCAAGCCTCCATCTGCCTACTGGGGCAAGTTCAGATTGTTCCTCCTCCAAGTCACTCTGTGCCTATGCTGGCCTTGGCATTGGTGGGGGGCAGTGTGGCCCTACCCCAAGCTATTCCTGCTGCAGCTGTTTCCACAGGATCATATTGTGTAGCGTGGCACATACAATAACGATTTGGGTAAATATAGTTGGTGAGTACTGCAAGGCTCCACCGGGTGTATCCAGGCACCAGAACCATGACTTGAGCTTCCCAAACACACAGTCTATTATGATTCTGGTCTGTGCATGTGCCTCATTATGGCATTCTTGTTTGGGTGTGTGTGTATTTCTGATGGGTGTCATCAGCCACTGCTCCAGTGTGTAACCAGCATCCCTCACTAGGTGACCGTAAGGGATGTCCCCACTGGCAAATCTCTGGTACAGCTGTGTCAGATGCCAGATGTGGGAATCGTGATAGCTTCCAGGGCAGCCAGCACACACATTCATTATAATGTACTGGGCATCGCACACAACCTGGCAGTTGATGGAGGTGAAGCCCTTGCGGTTGATGTAGACCCTAGCCCGCTCACCGAGTGGTACTTTGATGCATATGTGCGTGTAGTCTATAGCACCCACCACCTCAGGGTATTCTGATATTTGGTGGAAGAGACACATATTACTGGCCAACACCTCATGGGTGTTGAGGAAATATACGTGCTCACCGGCATGTGCTGCTATGACATCCAGGAACTGGTGGAATACTCTGGATGCTGATGCCTGTGAGATCTCCATGATATCCCCAGTTGGGCTTTGTGAGGTACCTGTAACTAGTATTCCTAGGCCTACACATATCTTGGTTTCTACTGGGATGGGTTCCCCTCGGTTAGTTCTGTGTGTGTCAGGCGTGGCCAGCACAGTTCAACAGTTTGCTGTAGGAGGTCCCTGTCCTCCCTATAGTGCTCCACTATATCCAGCTCATGTAGCCCCTGGTATGTTACCCTTCTCCATCTTCTCACTATGGGTTGGTCGACAGCATTCTCCTCCTCATCACCCTCAGTCTCTTCCACATGTTGATGTCTGATAGCTGCTGCAGCCCCTATCATTCTGTTGTTTTTTTTTCTTAAAAGTTCCCCACTTGTATACACCGGCCGTGTAGAGTATGTGGGAAAAAACAGAGGGAAAGGTGTTTTCATAGTTTATAGTTGTGTTCTGGGCTGGGCTGGTCTGCTGCCTGTGTAATTGGCTAATTCTGATACACTTCACATGCCAGCTATGTTAGTTCTCCTAGGTTACCTACCTACTGCTGTTTTCCCTTCCCATTGTTTTCCTGTTTAATCCCTGGGGCGCAAAGAGCAAACAGAGTGATCAAATGTGCACAGAGCTGCTATTTCCTGGTTTACTTTCTTTTTCCTACACCCGCTTAAGCAACGTAAAGAGTGCTAGGCAGCCTCAGACACACACCCTTGCTTAGCTCTGCTAAGCGAAGCTAAGGGCAAACCCAAGCCACAGGGCTCCAATCTGCTTACAGTATGCCTGACACACACCCCTATGATGTCAGCTAACTCCTAGGCTTGCACCAAGCTATTCCTGCTCTTACACTGTTGGGTGCTGACTAGCATGCAGGGGAAATCTGGGATTCAGTATCATTCCACTCATTTGCGTATGATATCCTGCTGATGCATAGTTACAGGTCCCACACTGAGCCTAAGCAACCACTATTCACTGGCCATGTTGTCTTCTGCCTGCCATTGCATATAATGGCAAAATAGTGATTTTGGTTATAATGCTTATTTTAGGTATTTTTTTCCTATTTTTTGCCCGATCCCATTTGCACGCTGCTGCCCTACGCTTAAACAGCCGAGATCGGTTAAAAAAATTAAAGTTGATTTTTTTTTATTTTTGCAACTGTTTTCCATGCCAATGGCCTTATACTTGGCCATTGGCAAGCTTTCTACATAATATCCACCCTTTATTTGGAGCTGTCATGGCTCCGTTTTGTAGTTTGCAGAAATGTACTCCGTTACTGGTGGAGTACATTACTGCAGATTACACTAGTCCTGCACTGCCAGTTTCCAGCTTCCTGGATCACAAATTCACCTTATTTGTATGGATTTCTCCTGCAAATGGGGTAATTTGCACACAGGGGCTGAGTCCATGCAGGACTAGTGCAGGAGCACTCATGCATGTCCCTACAGCTTATTCCTGGATCGCACGGCAGACGTATTGCCTGCTGGAGCTCCTGCTAACTAGTCCTGCATACAGTGTTTGCTGAATCCAGGGGAATATTTCGGACAAATTAACACATTAATGTAAAGAGAAGTAATAAATGGTACCTGGAATATATGCAATATATAGATAATACTTGTGCAGAAACTTCTGCCTAATAAAGAAAAGCTGACTGTATGATACATTTGATGCAGTACTTTCCAGCAGAAGTCAGTTTGTCCTTTTTTTGCTTTCTTTTCTAAGTCTAAATTTCAAACATATGGACAAATAAGAATAGTGTGGTGTGGTATATTGTCTGGGGGGAGGATTTGTTCCTCTTTTAAGCTTTGGTAAGCCTCTTCTATTAATTACAAACTCAGTAATAGCTGAGAGCTAACTGGATCAATTTTAAGTTATAGGTTAAACTGCTGGGATACTATATGGAAGCCCGTCTAGGCAGCCAGCCCTAAGCTTCACATGAGGCACAGTATCAAATGCCTTGATGAACTCCAAGTACACTGCTTCCAAAGATTCCTCTTTTTCATTTGGTTTACACCTACTTATAAAACTTAATTCACTGACTCATACAAAGGCTCTGCATTTGGCCCAAAAGTATGTGGTATTCTGAATACTACTACTGCTACTAATACTAATAATAATATAATAATAATATATGGAATAAAAGTGATTGCTACATAGTGAGTGTATGTATCTGTCTGTTTCAATTAGATTTCCTCAGACTTTTAATAAAGCAGTATACATTTTTCTGGCAAAAAGCTTTTGTAAGAACATGAAAAAGCAATCAGTAGGCCTAAAAAGATATATGTCGATAGTGGTGACTTAGGTGTATCTAATCACACACAAGAAATGATGGCAACTTTTTATTTTTAACTATTTGAGTCTGTTTCTCCAAATTGTTCTTTTGCACTGCTTCAAATCTATATATAATTCATGGTGTGGTATTGATTTGCCCATTTGCAATGCTATCCCTCATTGAAATGCTGTTATTTGTTTTTATTGCAATTCGTCCAGTAGTAGATTAGCTAGAATATTGGGTTCATTCAGATATCTAATGCTTTGGTGTTTTTTCTGCAACAGAACAGATTGCAGCATGAAGAAGTTGTATGGATAGTGTTTGACTCTGGTAAAATTTCAGTGTGGTTTGTCCATAGCTAATAAAAATACACTGAATAATCATGCTATATATATATTAATCTGAACAAGATGAAAAACACATCAATGTATGACAGCAATTTAACATAACTTTGGGGGAACACTTTTTTTGACAAAACTTGAAAAATAGTTAAAAAGAAAAATAAATCATTTCAGCACATTAAAACTGTTTGAAACTATTAGAACCTCACTGTTACCATTTTAGAACAATACTAGCTTTCAGAGTGTGTGTTATACAGAAATAATGGATCTTTCTGGGATACGGAGGCCCAACCTCATAACATGTTTAGGCAGTCTGTTATTTTTCTGTAATGCCTCCCCTGCCAAGCATTATTGATTCCTTATATGCTTACAGTTCTTAGGCTTTCTTAGTTTTTTTCAACCACCAGCACTGAAAAGTTGTATTATATACCTAAGAAATTATTTGAATGAGTATTGTGCATGGAACATTCATGTCACAGATTTGTAAATTTCTTAGCATTTTTTTATTATTTCTTATTCTTAAAAACTTTCAGTTTCTACTGTATATTACTTCATAAAATTAGATCACAAATTGCAAGCATATATTTACATTATGTTGTATGTATATAACAAACAGATGTGATTTAGTATGCTAAAACATGCGTCCCATTGCATAATAAAATTTCCTCTAGGGTATTTTGCAAACTTAATTGATGCAAGCTTTGCTGAATGAAATTGTATAAACATCATTAATCTTAGTGTCTCAGAAAGCAGCAGCATATATTAATGCAACAATGTGAAAATAAATGCGCAGAAACAAAGCAATACATTACACAATGATGTATACTATTTTAAACACTCTCATAAAAATTGCTTAGTACAGCGCTTTGCATTTGATATGATGTATTCTGCATACTGAACTATGTGTTTGCAACACAATTACAGCTGACAACCACACATTTTTTAACGGTTATGTAAATGTATGCATAACTGTGTTTTAGACCAACTAAAATAGTTAATGATTGCTTTTCATATGCATTTTTCCTCCAACCTCATTTACTAACTTACAGATGTCTTTCTAAAATGTAGCATGCTGCATAGCTGTTATGTAAACTACTAATTCAATATTTTTATTTTGTAGCATTTACCAGTCACACACAGATCTCATAACCAGTGTGTTTCTATAGTATAGTATTTTTGATAGCAGTTTTTGCCTTGATGAAAAGATGTATACTGCAATCAGAGCACATTAATTTTGATCTGTCTATACCTTCTCTGTGATTTTTTTCTCTGATTTCATAATAAACAATCATGAGACATTAGTGGTAGGTGTCCACTTCCAGTGAAGTAAGCTGGTTTTAGCATGCTTGTTGGCCTTTGGAGAAGTTTTTTTTTTTTTTTATGAAATTTACCAACAAGTTGTGTTATAGAGATTCATTAACAGTATAGAAGTTGTGTTGTAGAGATTCATTAACAGTATATAAATTACTCAGTGATGTAGCATTATTTTGTTTCAGTCATGTAAATAAAAAAATCTATAAGTCTAAAGCATTGATGTAACCAGAAAAGTACCTCTACATGCTGTTAACATGTCCTCACGTAGAAGGTATATGTTCTGGATGCTTTGTTCGACACATTTGATGTGTTCAGTGTACTTAGTAATTGGAACTGGTTATATAATACTTTCATTCCTTTGTTCCTCAACACAAATAAAATATATATATGTTGTCCTCACACTTCAAAAGTGTGTGCTAAAATCAAAATGTAATCTGCTCTCTTTTTCAGCCGTTTTATAGCCAACAAGCATTGGTGTACTCAACAGATGACCAACAAACATTGGTGTACTCAACAGATGACCAACAAGCATTGGTGTACTCAACAGATGACCAACAAACATTGGTGTACTCAACAGATGACCAACAAACATTGGCGTACTCAACAGTTGTCACAAATGGTTAAGGCTGTGAGCTGTAGTTCCAGATTCCCTCAGTCCTCGTTTGCACACTTTGTGACTGTGAGCAAGTCATTTAACCAGACATTGTTCCCAGATTGGCCCTGAAAAGGGACTGCATGTCTAGTCGGCATACCTAGTTAAATAATAGGTGTTATTATTATCACTTAAAAGCTCTGTGAGGTAACTTGCTAACTTAATTTCTTAAGAATGTGATCCTTCTGGATTTTTTCCACAGGTTTATACATCCCTGTCTTGCTGACAGATTCCAGTTCTAGCCTTCATCTTCTTCAACACAATTCTTTCTTGTAGACATTGATATTTGTATTTGTTTTCACTTTTTTTATTCTGACAGAATACAAATGTTTGTGTTCTATTTGTTGAGCATTGCATTCATATTTTACAGGTATATGAGCTCAGACAGTATCGTCTCATCAACAGTGAGGACATGGTTACTGTCATACCCCTTAAGAAGGCTAGGAACAGCACCGCCCAGCAGATGGTGTAATGTTTTCCCTCTTTGCACCTGCAACTTTTTGCTCATATGGAAGTCGTTTACATGTACAACATTCAGGTATCAACTGATCTGATCAAAACAATATCTGGCTATATCTATAGGTACATCTGCTTGATGTAAAATGACCCTGTACTCCAGCACTTGTTTACCACTGCTAAATGCAAATAATGCAAAATTAGCAAAGCCTAATGTGTATATTCTTTGCTACTGTATGCTCCTTTGTTTTTCGTTAGGTTCAGTCCTGTGATATGATCAGTAAATTTTGGCACTATCGGCTATGGATTCATATACATCAAAAGAATTTATTTAAACATGACCTTTCACTCATACGTGTTGCATTCATACAGGAAAAAGATATAATGAAGTGCCTTAAATAAGGCCTGTTCTAAAGATCATTGCAGTGATCAGTTTTCCTTTCATTAATATACAGAACTGACATCTTTTGTTAACAGTCATGCTTTGAATTTTAACTCCTGTGTTTTTGCCACAGCCTTTACTGCTTATGTTAGTACTACCTCTTTAGTATCTGGTCTTTTCTTTAAAAAAATCTGTAGTTGTACAAGTTGTATTGCTGGGGTCTTTCATCTTTTCATTGTTTATTCCACTAGGAACATCTGTATTTGCTTCAGAAATACCTTTGTCCAGTGATGGATGAGGTGCTGAAATAAAATGAAAAGATTGTATAAACCTTGTACATGATCACTCACTCACTCATGCACTTTGTGTGATTTATAATTCTCAGAGATCATTGCCTACTTGAGTAGTTTTATTTTCATGGTTCAGATGTGAATGGCTATGATCCTGTATTGTATATGATACCAAAATACTTTAATATTTTGCAAATGTTCCATCATGTCTTTTAATTACAATTAGCACAGTATATGCCCTGTTACTTATTACCCAATGTCACTTTCATGGACAGGCAAATAAGCACTCTCATTGTGCATAATGCATCTGACAAGAATGTTAAATTCCTACTAGTCTTTTACATACTTATTTTTATTTATTAATAAATATTTGTAAATAGGATTTCTGCACACAAACTAATGCTACCTCACCAAAGAGCCCACGTTTTGTTATTCTTTTCTAAAGTGTTCTCAGAGGAACAGATATCAAAGTGTGCCCAACAAAGATACTATTTTGGTGGGCAATTATCAGTTATCTAGGGTAAGGTAACTCCATTTGAAAAGCATATTTTAGATAGTGAAAAATATAGCCCCAACATGTATGTATGCATGCATGCATGTTTTCATGTATATCTATGATGCAGGCTTATATGACCATAATGCAGGAGACCACATTACAGCAAGCAAGCTAGTAATCAGAATTTCACTGAAGGAGACACTGCATACTAAAGGAAGACAAGATGCCTGGTAGTGCATTACTGCACTGTAATAAATACCCATGGTGGAAAGCAGCAACAAGGACAGACAGCAAGTAGTAGATGTGAGTGAGGTAACACAGTACAAGGCATGACAATTGCATGTTTAGCTGTGGGGGTGATACAGTGGCAGCGAACACAGCATAACGGCATGCCCTTAATATTTCCAACTAAGGGTGGGGGTGGGGATGGGAGGCTACAATGTTGTTTACATGCATTAAGGCAGGGCATGTTATAAAGCATGCACTGACCCCTGCATATTACCTTCCATCTCTACCCTTCTTTAACAAATGCGCACCTCTTCCACAAAAATAAACCTTCTTCCCTCACACCCTTACCACTTTTCCCTTCTTCTTATCCTTCCTGTGTCCGTCTCCTTGCTCTTTCCTTCTGACTGTCCTATATATCCATGTCCTTCCTAGTTACAATATCAGTGCTGTAGGGATGTACCTCCATATGGACTCTTGGCTGTGCCTAATTTGCAGGGGAGTGGTGCATTATTGTGTACCTTTAGGACACCAAATAAAGGAACAAGGCCTCCAGCCTCTCTTGGTAGCTTGTGTCCATTAGGCCCATGATCATTTTATCAGGAAGTTTGGGATCTTTCAACCTGCTTGATAAGTTTGCAAAATCCTGTAGATCAGTGTAGGTATTGTCATTATGAATACACTCTTAGCAATGATGGGTGTTATTTTATAACCTTCTGATTCAAATAAGGAAGGATTTCCTTAGCTTCCAAAGCTAGCCTAAGTTCATTGGAAACCTTTGTTTTCTTGATGGTATTTTTCAGGACCTTGGATAACCTTTGGATGTTAACCTGGTTTTGTGGATCTTGATTTTTGCTATATATTCTAATGAGAATTTTCCTTTTATTGACTTATTTATTTATGCATGTGGGCCACCAGCTTGATTTGCTTTTATCTTTTTGGTAAGTACTGAGAAATTCATACAGTGTTCTTGATGAGCGTAGGTATAATTTGCATAAATATTAGCTGTGTCAATATTTATGGGGTTGCAGTTATACTTAAACTTTGAAATCTCATCATATAATTGTAGGAAGTTTGTACATTTGAAGTATTTGAAGACTGTGATATTTTCACCTGCTGGTGTAGGAACTTTGAAAGAGAAGGTTACCAATTTGTGATCAGACTTGACTGTGAAAGGGTATACCAGTGTGATAGTGCATATAAATGCTATATCTGTAAGGACCAGATCAAGAATGATTTGTCCTCTAGTGGGTTATTTGACTGATTGATCCAGGGAATTTTAGTTTATGAAACCAAGTTATTTTTGGACATAGCCTATGTTTGAGATATAGGTCTCCCAGTTTATTGACTGGTAACTAAAGTCACCCAGGATGAAGGAGCTTTTGTGTATTTGAAATTCATTTAATGTATCTAAGTAAAAAATTGATAAGGCTTGGGAGGGTCATTGAGATGGTCCTGTAACAAGCTATGATCTGCCAGCTGATTTTATTTAGAGTGAGTTGCATATCAATAAATTTGGTTTGTGAATATCTGGGAATCCACCTCGAAGTAATGTGGTGTTTAACAAATATAGATAATCCATCATAATTCTCCACAAGTCTAAAGGTATGGTAGGCACAAAACCCTAGTATAGGGGGGTTACTTTTTGCACTTTTAACACAGGTTTCGGTAATAATGATACATACATGAATGTGTTCCAAATGCAAGGTCAGGCAATTTGTTATTTAGAACAGTAGCATTGGGCAGATCTGTCACCATGATACTGCCCTGTGCTTTATTTGTTATATTTTTCAGGTTGGAAGATCCATTAGTTGGACTATCCCTAAAAAGACACTGTAAGGCAGCCTAGAGTTTAGCCAGTAAATGGAATCCCCAGAATAAGTGGTGAAAGACATGACTGGAAAAGCAGCAGTTCATCCCATGCTGACACATAATGGATCATCTACAAATAGCGCCTGTTATTCAGCCAGTTGTGGAGATCAATCAATCATCTTTTCTTTCTGCCTCAGCTCCTTTCTTGCTGAAGGTGGGATTCTGCTCAATACCAGAGTCTTTTCTGAATTTACAATGTGCAGCATGTAGAGCTCAGAAATGTCTCTCTGGATATCCCTTTAGGTTTTGAGTCCAGGTCATGTACACCCTCATAGGCCAGCACCATTTCATCATTATACTTGTTTGTCTTAAGGGCCCTTCTGATATCAGAGATCTTGGCTCCTGAAAGACAGCTCATCATCACCCTAGTGTTTGTCCAGGCATATGAGAGTAGAACCTGTGTATCTTACTGTGGAATAACCACTCACTTCAGCATTTTATTAGGAAAGGCTTTAAATGTACTTAGTTTGAATCAAAGGTTTTCTTGGTGACTCTTCATTTTGATGTGGCAGTATGTACTGCAGTTTTTAATTTTTGTTGAAGCCTAGTCTTACGCCATGGAAGCTTGGGCAATGAGTTTGTATACAGCTACCACATGTGATAATTTTCTATGCATTTTTGAAGACTGTTGTGGAAGTGTTTTGTTCTCACAAACTATTTTTTTTGTGAGAGTGATGTCTCCATCTTAGTTAAATATTTCCATCTAGCACATGTAATTTGTAATTGGATAAATTGGTGGTTCATTGTTCATGAGCATCAGGCAGTTACTATACTGCCTAGATCATAGATTTATAGAGGAATATTAGGCTAACTGCCCTGAAGGGCTGCTATGAGCCTAGCCAATAACTTAGGGTCAGAATCAAATCCTGTACCCTGTGTTTATGAGGTGAATATCTTAACCATTATGCAACCCACCCCCTCATTTCAAGTGCTAGGAGACTAACAACTGAGGGAAGACAAGCTGGATGACCTTTCATTTAGTTCAAGAATGTAAAAAATGAAAGAATAAGATTTATTAGCAAAGTGTTTAGTTTGATGGATGCTTCTTTTTTAATGAATCCTTATGAGTACAAAATCTAAAATGTTTTCCTTGTGGTGCTCAATGTTCATAAATAACAAGTACATTACTAGGCTGGCCCAAAAACATGACTCACTTGAGCTGCTCCATGGCCGGCTAACCACTGGTGCAACCCCAATCATATCCTTGCTAGCTACAGATCCTCTAATGTAAGTCTGAAAAAACACACCTCCTACTTAAACCTACTGGAATCTTTCAACTTTCAAACTAACACCATACTTATTGGTGACTTCAACTACCCCTCCATAAACTAAGAGATATATATGACCCATAATTTAATCGTTCATAGATTTTTGGACTTCATCAACATAAACATCCTGGAGCGACTAGTTAGCTTTAAAACTAGAGGTACAAGTATCCTAGACCTAGTACTTATGAACATGGGGGTATGCTGCTCCCTCCTGTGCATTAACTCCTCCATGGTAATATCTGACCATAGAATGATCTCCTTTACAATTAAAACCAACCTAGAACCCCCATCAAACTCCAAACTTAAGAACTTTGCTAAGGTCAATTACCTCAAACTAGTAAGTGACAGATTATTAAACTTCAAAGCCCCGCTGAACCCAGATGACACTGAGGTGTACTCTGAGCTGTAAACAAAAGCACTATACAACCATATTCATGGCGCATAGAGGAGGCAGTACCTAGATGGTCAAATATTCCAAAACAAACTATGAGGTAAAAATAGCCTCCTGGCTAAAAGATAACCATAAGACTTTTTTTCATCATGTTTGTAACCTCAGGGGAAAACGCTCAGCTGAGTTAGTCATGAATGGCAACACTTACACCTAGCCTAAAACTATAGCAAACCTGCTGGCCAACAAGTTCATTTCAAACTTCTCCCCCCATCACCTCCTACCACACCCAGAAAAATACCTGCAACCATCCCTTACCAGTTATTATGAGGGAACAGGTCCTTACTGCATTCGCTAAAGCCAAAAACACAGTCTCAATGGGTCTCAGCAGCATTCCAGGATGCTTCTTAAATAGCTTAAAACAGAATCTATCAGAGCTACTAGAAATCGTTTTTAATTACCACCTCCAGATGGGCCTTATCCCAGAGGAATGGAGGACTGCAACAGTCGTCCCTCTGCACAAGGGAGGACCATCAACTGACTCAAGGAACTACAGACTCATAAGCTTGACAAGTCTTATGTGCAAGGCCATGGCAAGAATTATCATGGACTTGATCTATAACGACATAAGAATTCTCCAAAAACTGGACCAGACCCAATTTGGCTTTGTCAAAGGGAGGTCTTGCCTGCTCAGTCTAGTGGACTTCTTCAAGAAAGTCACCAGAGCCATGGATGAGAGTAAAATGGTATACACCACTTATTTATACCTGGCTAAAGGTTTTGACACTATTCCCCACTTGGGAGAGTAGATAAACTTCCTGAGTTACGGCATAAACCCCTACATCATCAGATGGATGACCAGTTGGCTCACTGACAGGACACATTGTCCGGATAGGTGAATCCACTTCCAATAAGAAGCCTGTTACTAGTGGTGTCCCACAGGGCTTAGTTATAGGACCCCTCCTATTTGGTAGATACTTGTCTAAACTGAAGGCTAATGTTGGGGGCCTCTGGCTGACCATGTTTGCTGACAACTGCAAGCTGGGAGTAATCACTGAATCCCCAAATGATATATCCTACAAACAGGCCTAAAATGACAAACAAATGGTACCAAAACCATGGTCTGAGACTAAATGCTAAAATATGCATAATCATATGCTTTGGCAAATCAGCTATCCCTGCAAATTATAATATTGATATCACACCCCTGAAAGTAGACCCAGTGGTGAGGGACCTAGGAACAGAGGTAGATAGTAACCTAAACTTTGAACACCAGGTAGCCACAGTATTGAGTAAATCTGGCTCAATTCATAAGTAAGGGTATGGCATCAAGATCAAAGGATGTCATAGTGCCACTGTACTTGGCCCTTATTAGGTCCATAATCTAGTACAATGCTCTCTTCTGCATGTACCTAACTAGGTAATTACACCAATTGGAGCAGCCCCAGAGGTTTCTCACTAAAAAAATACAAAGCGTAAGACACATATATTATGCATAATGACTAAAGGCCCAATCCGTTTACTCCCTATCATATTGTTTATTGTGAGGGGACTTATGCCTGACCTACAAGGCATTATCTGATCCAGCCCTGATGAAAGTGTTACATATTTGAAAGAAAAATTATATAAGGGTTTCACATTCCATGGACCTGAACCTTATTTGCGACTCTTAACAGAATTTGCTTGGAGGGGTAAGTTTGTATCCCAAAGGCTGCCTCATCTATGGAATAAAAATATCAGGATTCACAGCAATAGGGCAACACACAGAAGTACCACAGAAGTCACAGGAAAATAAAGTTGAATTGAATTGAATTTAATGAAGCAGCGCTTAGATCAGAACTTCACACGGGCTTCCTCGAAATTGTAAAACAGCGTGCAGCAGCGTCTGACAACCCATACCCAAAGCGCCGCTCATTCAATTCAATTTTCCTGTGACTTCTGTGGTACTTCTGTGTGTTGCCCTATTGCTGTGAATCCTGATATTTTTTTCCTGGTTTGTGCTGTTTAGTACTTGGTTGTTTCATCTATGGAATAAACTTCCCATCTTCATAAAACAAAGCCAGTCCCTCAGTCTCTTCAAAAGGATTGGGATAAATGGATGGGAAACCATAAATTATCTCCTTCGGTACTGTCCATGTCCCTTATGGACAGATGCAGTCTGTAAAATGACTCAGGGCTCCAACATCAAAAGACCCACTACCCTGATACTCACCCTTTCCATATCTGGGTAATTAAGATATAATATTGTTATATCCTGGGTATTATTGGCTAGGCTTGTAAAGGCTCTTGTGCCATTAGCCTAGTTGTCACCTATGAACCTATACATTTTTATGAGTACTGATAGAGTTGCCACCTTTTGTCATGGCTAAAACTGGAGTAAAGCCACACACCCCACGTCATCAGTAACACCGCCCACCCCACCCCTCTCCTGTCCACATTCTGCCCATTTTGTGACCTCACGATAACATAACTCGATGAGGAATGCCCTCTTTTTCCATTCTTGCTGCCTGCTTTCGGCTGATTTACTATGCTTTTCTGTAAAAAAATCATAGTAAATCAGCCGATTTACAAACTCTGGTAGTCTGTTTCCTTTTTGAAACAGAATACCAGAGTTTGTACAGTGTTTTCCGGACTACCGGTGAATCAGTTTGATTTCCAGATAGTCCGTAAAAAAACGGAGGGGTGGCAACTCTAAGTACAGAATATTATATGATATGGAATACCAAAAACATTGGTGGTATAGTAGCTAACTATCAGAGGTACTCTACTAAGGTAGAAACTGCTTACCTTAACTTGCTCCTAAGTAAATAGATTGAGTCTTTAACACAGCCTGCTTTGACTACCTGTGCTAGAGGTAAAGTTGCAATTGATTTGTCTGTAGCAATCAGGTGCATGTTTTACAGTGCTGTTTGATCAGCTCAGTGTAGTATAACTGAGCTAGGAATTTAAACAAACCATTGGAAAAAAAACAGTTTTAGGGTCCAGCCAACAATGCTAGCTCCCTTGAAATAGTAGCGACGTTATCTTCTGCATTGTAATCAGCACTACCTGTCTGACTCCCCAATGCTTGACTAATTTAGCACAGAGAAACAGCACAGTAATTAATGAATTCAGTCAGGCAACTGTACAACTCAATACTTCAATTAGCAGCAAAGAAAGCAAAATAAAAATATCAAACTTGTTTAAATTCCACTAAAAAAATCAGAAACAGTTAAAATTAGGAGAGGAGGGTTAGATATCACACATGGAAACAACATAACAATTAAGGAATTCAGTCAGACAGCAATACAAGCACAATACTTCAACTACCTGCAAGGAAAATAAAATAAAATTAGCAAAATGGCATAAATTGGCAGGTGACAATATGCACAGCACATTCATTTTCACAGCATGGTCACATTACTATTTTTCTGAATGCCACCCATTCAGCATTGTTTGTAAACACAATCAGAAAATAAGCAATATTGTTATACAAACACACACACACACACACACACACTCACACACACACACACACACACACATATATATATATATATATATATATATATATATATATATATATATATATATTTTTTTTTTTTTAATTATTTTAATATAATTTTAATATATAAAATAAATTATGTAGAGGTTATTTAATAGGCATTACTCAAAAGGTGGCAACTAAACTATGACTCTAGCACAGTGGTTCCGAAACTTTGCAAGCTAGAGGACCCCTTTTAAAAAATAAGTATTTTGGTGGACCCCTATATTTTGGGTTGTGTTTTTAGATTGACATTAATTAATAATTAATATAAATACAACAACGTTTAAATTTTAAAAAATAGTTTTATTTTTTAAAGGATTACAAGTTAAACAGACTCCAGCCTCTAAAACTGTCAGATGAGTTAAACGTGCACTTAATTTCTAGAATTAGTAGTGCATCTTGAGGCAATGTTACGAATGCCTCATGGACACAGACAACCCTCTCCTCCTCCCAACAAATTCCAACACATGTGAGAGATGCAACCATATAGCCAAACTGGAGGCTAAGCTCTCTCAACTCAGTACTGGTGTAACCAGTCAGGAGGAGAAGGAAACCACACTCACTACAATTCCAGTCTCACATAGACCTACCACGACAGCAAACCAAACACATAAACACACAAAAACATACTCGGAGGCTCTAAATAAAAATCTGCCTAAGCAGCAGAGACCTCCAAAGCAGACACCCAAGTAACCGCTACCCCAAAACAAAACACGTTCAACACATAGCTCACAAAGCCAGTGTGCCGAACAGTCACAGCCCTTAAGGCTAAACAACACACCTGATACACTTGTAATAGGTGACTCTATCATCAGGCACACTGACGTCCCGCACACCAGGCTGAACAAGGAGAAGGTCACGGTGAGCTGCCTGTCGGGGACTAGGATCCGCCACATAACACAAGCACTCAGGTCACTCCAAGACAAGTACAAATATGACTCAGTCATTGTCCATGCTGGTGTGAATGACCTGAGACGTACCTCCCTGGACTACATGTAAAGAGACATAGAGGAGCTCTCTGAGCATGTAGCCCAGGCCGGTATGACCCTGACCTTGAGTAGCATCTTACCCTCACCAAGAATGATGCCACAATATGAAGACAAGATGATCATTTTCAACAATTGGTTTAAGTATTGGTGTCACTCAACGGGGATCCAATGCCTGTCAGCCTGGGATGACATGCTCGATAAGCCATGATGCTTCGATAGGGATGGCTTGCACTTGTCACCCCTGGGCTTTTGGATATTGGCAAAGGCTCTTGCCACCCCCATAGTGCCTTTTTTAGACAAGGCTCAAAAGACAAATCCACCTCCATAGGTATCACAAGGGATAAGAAACTAAGAGTAATGCTACTCAACGCCAGAAGTCTAAACCTCAAGATGCATGCACTCGAAACTCTCCTTAGCATGGAGAACATCGATATCTGTGCAGTAACAGAAACCTGGTTCAAGGCTCCCGAGAGCACCCCAGCACTACCAGGTTATACCTCATACCATGCTTTTCGGCCCCAAAACTTGGACCGAACCACAAAAGAGAGGGGGAGTATCAATATTAGTCAAAGATACCCACACCTCCAGGTTGGTGGCACAGCACGAAGCATCAGAGACTATCCATGTGCAACTAACAGTGGGTAAAACTGCCTTCCAGTTTATAGCCTGCTACAGACCACCCTCCCAAACCCAGGAACCCCACTCGGCCTTCCTGAGAACACTGGAAAATATGAAGGTCTCTCCAAACACCATTATATTGGGCGACTTCAACTACCCAAACATAGACTGGGAGCATTACTCTAGCTCCAACACCCTAGCCCAAAGGTTCCTAGAATTTATAAACTCAAATGCTATGAAACAACTTATTACCACTCCCACAAGCGGGGAAAACATACTGGACCTGATCATCACCAACATGGGGGCTCTATGCTCCAGACTAGAAGTGTATCCCTCACTGGTAAGATCAGACCATAAACTGATCTCACTGGATATTCACATCCCGACCCCACCCCCTGCCCAGAAAACCACAGTGAAAAACTTCTCTAAAGCAAATTTCACACTCCTCAAAACCGAGGTGGAATCCTTCAAAGCCCCCGGGCCTGTGGAAAATACGGCCCAGACCGCAGAATCCTTTATAAATGCATTCTATGAACACCTTCAGGAATGCATGGATCATGCAATCCCAAATAAAACCAAGACCCAATCCTCCAAAGGCAGGCATCCTGTCTGGTGGACTCCAGCCATAAACAAACTATAGAATAGAAGGAAGAAGCTACTACATTATAGAGCAAAATCCCAAAAAGGGAGGGCATCTCTGATCAGTATTAGCAAAAAACTACGGGCACTCATAAAATCATCTAAGGCCAGCTTCGAGAGAAAAATTGCACAGGACACTAAGGATAATCACAAGGCTTTCTTTAGTTATGTTAGGAACCTGGGTGGGAATTCCCAGATATGCTCAGAATTAGTCCAAAATGACAAAAAATACACCGAACCCACAGACATTGCCAACATCCTAGCTGACAGGTTCAGCGCAAACTTCTCCTCCCCCTCCCCACCAAAAGGGCAGATATCTATCCCAGCTTTGTGCTGCCCCCCCTGACATCTCAGATGCTCAGGTAAGAGCCGCCCTCTCCAAAGCATAAAACACAGCATCAATGAGACCAGACGGTGTCCCAGGCTGCGTCCTACATGAACTCCAAGAAGAGCTAAACCCAAACATAAAACTACTGTTCAATCTCAGCCTTACTACAGGATATGTACCCAAACAGTGGCGTACAGCAACAGTGGTCCCTTTCCCCAAAGGTGGTGCCTCAACAGATCCTGGAAACTATTGCCCCATAAGCCTGACTAGCTTGGTCTGCAAAGCTATGAAAAGGATCATCATGGACCTCATAAATAAAGATATTGGGGACCTACAGACACTGGATCCTACCCAGTTTGGCTTTGTTAAGGGCAGATCCTGCCTCTTAAACCTGGTCAATTTCTTTGAAACAGTCACCAAGGCTATTGACAAGGGGAAGGTGGTCCACACAGCCTACCTGGACGTGGCAAAAGCCTTTGATACAATACCCCACTCGGGCATTATAGATAAGCTCACCAGCTTAAATATAAACCCCTATGTTACTAGATGGGTTGCAAACTGGCTCAAGGACAGAACCCACATGGTTAGAATTGCTGGAGCTTGTCAGACTCCAAACCAGTTACAAGTGGCATCCCACAAGGCTCAGTCCTGGGACCTCTCTTGTTCGGTATATATTTCTCGGAGGTACAGGCCAACATGGAAGAACTGTGGCTGGCCAAGTTCGCAGATGACTGCAAACTAGGAGCCATAATTGACTCTCCAGCTGACACAAGCATCCTACAAAAGGGCCTCATAGAAACAGACAACTGGTGCCAGAGCCATGGCCTCAAGCTAAATGACAAAAAGTGTATAGTCATCCCCTTTGGCAAAAACAAAGTGCCCACAAATTACCACATAGGTGGTAATCCATTAAGTACGGAAGAAGTAATTAGGGACCTGGGGATCCAAGTTGATAGCAATCTCTCATTTGAAAACCACATGGCCAAAGTGGTTAGAAAAACATTTTATATAGCCCACCTAATCATGAAGGGATTCGCATCTAGATCAGGGGAGGTCATCATGCCTCTTTACTCATCCCTCATCAGGCCCATAATTGAGTACAATGCCCCTTTTGGGATGTACCTTACCAGACACCTGCAGCAACTGGAAAGACCCCAAAAGTACCTCACCAAGAGGATCAAAGGACTCAAACAGATGCCATATGCTGCCCGGTTAAAGAAACTCCAGCTCTACTCAGTGGCATATCGCCTGCTCAGAGGCGATCTATGCCTGTCGCATAAAGCCATGTCCAACCTGGAATTAATGGACATGCTGCACCTCAGAAAATCCAAATCCCATCGAGCTACGCGCTCAAGAGATTTGAACATCAGCACTGAAATAAATAGGACATGCTGGAGGGACAGATTCATAACCCAGAGGCTCCCTTCACTCTGGAATAAAATCCCAGTCCAGGTTAGGCAGAGTCCCTCATTGACTCTCTTCAAGAGGAATCTTGATGAGTGGATGGGAGATCATAGGTTTACCCCGGGTATCACTTCTGTGTCACTGTTAGACAGAGGCACAGTATACTAACCTCGAAAAATGGCATAGCAAAATTCATTTAAAATGGGTGGCGAAAGCCAAACACACTCTGGCTAGGCTTATAAATGCCCTAGGGCAGATAGCCTAGTATGAACCTATGAACCTATTAAGGCACTTCCAAATATTATTAGATGTCATAGGTTTTCTTAAATATTTCTGTGAATATTGCTGTTATGTTGAAAACACATAATCAGGTACCAGAGCCAATAACTAAACTTTGATCACATGGGCTGTAGTGAAAGCTACACCAACAGCTCTGGCTATTATGAAAGTAAATTTCAACAGGACAATAAAAGTAACAAACATCAAATTGCTAGCATACCTCCTCTGAACCTAATCCTAAAATCACATGTTTAAACTTAGCAATGAATTAAAAACCTAACTAATCAACCACCAACCTTTGGACTGTTTCAGATAATAGGCCCCTTGCATATATTTTTAGGACCATGCAAAAGTTCTTTACTACACCTTCCTGATCGTATTAAATTATACCCCTTGCATAATACAGCACCACTTGTTAGAGTGTGTTTTAAATTTATAGTTTGTACATTTTTCCAGTAAGCAATGAAACAAAACATATGATCCATTAATGACAAAATTGCCCAATTGAGAACATTTCAACCATAAAAGGCCACTCAAACTTATGTCATTACAATCCACCAGTATCAGTCAATATGCACAATATCTGTTGAAGTAAAAGTCATCTGAAAATGTTCACATTTAAAAGATCTGTAACTAATGACAAGGTTGCTGCTGCTGCTAGCAAACAACTTTATATTTCAGTGTTTCATCTGCAAATTCAGTGCCTGCTGCTCTTGAAGAATAAATTGCCTATGTTACATTAAACAAAAAGGTAAACTGGCAATATTGCAATAGATGACAAACTAAAAACAGGTTAATAGTTACTATGCATCTCATGCAAAGCAGGACTACAGCACCCCACCCCCCTCAAAGAACAACACAGTATCAGTAATCCAACTATATACTGCAGGAGTAGAACCCACAGCCTTTTGCAGTAAGATGCAAGTATGCTACCAGTTGTGCTAACAACACCGCATTTAAGCTGTATTCCACATTAGTGATAAACTAGCACTGCTTCAAAATTCTATTTTACAATAGTGATACCATTTGCTAAACAAAACCGTTACACATTATAAGCAGACTTAGCATGAGCAGCAGTAAACTTCTCTTCTGTTGAAGCTCACAATTAATTGAAAATGCACTTGAAACTAAATTCCTTCAAAATGCAGCTTGGTAGTTGAGGTAGGATTCAGGCTCTTGTTTAATGTAGTTAAGGTACAGAGCTTGAGTCTAAGCAAATTATTAACCACCTGCTGAACCTAACTAGGGCATTTCACACACACACATCAACCTCGTAGTGCAAGAAACCTAGACAAAGCCTAAAATAAATAGGGACATATTATAAATATTGTTCTCATGAACTTAGAACATTGCTAGATTAACAGGGTTTGTGTTAGTATTCATTTTTCTAAGGATATGAAGCCTAAAACTCAAATGTCTGTCATTATCTAGCAACTTCAATCCTTTTTATGAGAAACAGACAAAAATATGTGGAAAAATCTGGACATTCTGTAAAAACCTGGACAGTTGAGGGGTATGCTACCAACCTATCTCTTATACACACACACAGACACACACACACACACACACACAAACACACGCATGCACGCGCACACAAACACACACACACACACACACACACACACACACACACACACACACACACACACACACACACACACACACCTGTCAATCAACCTCTTAGCATAAGAAATCCAGGCAAAGCCTGTGATAATGGGGGAGACAAAGGCCCAGAACTAAGGGACACATTTTAAATATTGATCTTATAGACTTAGAATGTTTCTACAATAAAAGGATTTGTATTAGAATGCATTTTTTGAAGAATAGGAAGTCTGAAACTCAAATGCATGTCATTACTTAGTTTTAGTAACTTTAATCATCCCAGTGATTTGTCAAAAAAAAGACAATTTTTATGAGGAACAGACTAAAAATATAAGGCAAAAATCTGGACATTCTGTGAAAATCTGTACAGATGAGAGGTATGATACACACATACACCCCCTATATCGCTCTTAAGTCGCCCCCCCCCAAACCTCTCAACCTCTTAGAGTTAAACCAGAGCAAGAAATCTGAACAAAACCACAAATAATGTGGGGACAAAGTCCCCAAAATAGGGACACCTTTTAAATATGGCTCTTACAAACTTATACAGCTGAACAAGTTTTGCATTAGTATGAATTTTCTGAACTTAGGGCATGAAGTCTAAAGCTCAAATGCCTGCCATTATTGTCTGACTTCACTCCTCAATGATTTTCCAGGGATTTGCCAGAGAAACACAATTTTATGAGAAACAGACCAGAAATATGAGGCAAAAATCTGGACATTCTGCAAAAATATGAACAGTTGTACTACTTTGCTGGGATTTATTCAAGCCTTACTTAAGAAAAAAATACTTTCAGGGTCTTTGAACACTGTTTTCTGTTCTCATTCCTGAATTGCTGGAACAAGGTCTTCAGGATCAGCTCTGCAGTACTGGCTTTGCTATGCTAGGGAGAAGTGCACGTCCCTGCAACCAGCCTAAATCCACCACTGCAACTTATAGTCTGTAAGTGTCTGTACTCTTATCCAAATAAAACATGGAGGGAACAGAGCAGTTCATTTAAATTTCCCTCCAAATTCCAACTGCCAGGCAGAAAACACAGGACAGGCAAGCAGCTGCTCAGCCTCAGCCATAAATGCGAAAGTTATTAGTTCTTCCTTTTTTTAACTCAGGGCAAGCAGCTGCTTAGCAAGCATGGAAATGAAGCTGCTCAGCCACAAGCATGGATGTCTCTTTGTTTACTTTTTTTTTATTTTTTTATTATTTTTTTTTTACTGAAGGTGAGCTCCAGAGCCATAATCAATGTGGTGCAACAACCTGTGGACCGCTAGAAATTATCATATCGACCCCTAGGAGTCTGTGGACCATAGTTTTGGAATCATTGATCTATCATATGAATGTGCTGTGATATAATAGTTTGCAAATATTTATGTGCACTGCAGCAAAGAATAAGACTTTTTCTATAATCAAAAAGAAGCAAAACATCAAGATTACATTTTGGATGTTTAAAATTAATATCACTTTATTGCTGAATTTTCACTAAATAACCTTATAGTTTTAAGTTTTGCTTTCTGCTCTTTGACTAATATTTATTAAAAATGTATAATGAGTGCAGGTGGCTCATTGTATCTTTTTGTCTTTACATTCTGATCAATTTTCTTTAGAGAAACACTGAATATCAAAATGTTTAAATGTGCCCAAGATAAATAAAGCCAGAGAAACAATTGCAAAAGTCTACTTACTGGGCAGGATTCACGAAGGCTTGCACGGAGTGTAAGAGACATACAGCACTCCATGCAAGCCTCGCGATCCAGGAACAGCCCTAAACTCCGTGTAAGCGACCAGCTAAGCGTCTCTTACGGACTGGCGTGGACATGCTAAATACCTCACTTGCAGCGAAGGTATGCAAATGAGGTATATTAGCGATCCAAGCAGAAACCAGTCCGTGTAAGAGACGTTTTAGCTGCAGAAATGTACTCAGTTGACAACTGAGTACGTTTCTGCAAATTCCACAACGGAGCCATGTCAGCTCCAAAAAAGGGTGCATATGACTCAGGCAGCATGCCAATGGCCAAATATGTGGCAATTGGCAATATAACCCGATGCCAAAATAATAAAAATATAAACGGGCTGCGCTGTATAAAACATGAAAATGAAGGTTATAAACCCACAAATGTGGGTTTCATGCAATACATGGAATGACAATGCAGGGACCAGCAGACCAAAACAACATGGCCACCGTGTAGTGGTTGCTAAGGGGGGAAGCTGAGTCTAAGACATGTAACTAAGCATTAGTAGGCAATCTCATGTAAATGAGGGTTAGGATACTGAATCTCACAGTCACATAGCAAATGAGCACAGTCTGAGTAGTGTAAGAGATACATAAGGGGAGGAATAGAGTAGGAGATAGGTGACATCACAGGGGGGAATGGTAGAACGAAATGCAGTTCATTGGAGGCCAGTGTAACATGACAGATGACAGGCACAGATCATGGAAAGAGGTGTGCCACTAGATAAGTCATGGAAAGTCAAGAAATGGAAGGTGTACACTGTTACTTACACCAAAGTTTCTTGCTGGGCGTGCATGCACACGTGTGCACTCCATGAAGCGCGAGTAGGGCAGTGTGTGCGCGTGTAAGGCAGACTGAGCATGTGGGAATGTGTTGGGAGATGTTTAACACTGTTTGCGCAGGTGTGCGCGCGTGTAGGGCAGGCTGACTTGAAACTAAATTCCTTCAAAATGCAGCTTGGTAGTTGAGGTAGGATTCAGGCTCTTGTTTAATGTAGTTAAGGTACAGAGCTTGAGTCTAAGCAAATTATTAACCACCTGCTGAACCTAACTAGGGCATTTCACACACATCAACATTGTAGTGCAAGAAACCTGGACAAAGCCTAAAATAAATAGGGACATATTATAAGTATTGTTCTCATGAACTTAGAAAATTGCTAGATTAACAGGGTTTGTGTTAGTATTCATTTTTCTAAGGATATGAAGCCTAAAACTCAAATTTCTGTCATTATCTAGCAACTTCAATCCTTTTTATGAGAAACAGACAAAAATATGTGGAAAAATCTGGACATTCTGTAAAAACCTGGACAGTTGAGGGGTATGCTACCTACCTCTTATACACACACACACGCGCCCACACACACACACACACACACGCACACACACACAAACACACGCATGCACGCGCACACACACACACACACACACACACACACACACACACACACACACACACACACACACACACACACACACACACACACCATACCTGTCAATCAACCTCTTAGCATAAGAAATCTGGACAAAGCCTGTGATAATGGGGGAGACAAAGGCCCAGAACTAAGGGACACATTTTAAATATTGATCTTATAGACTTAGAATGTTTCTACAATAAAAGGATTTGTATTAGAATGCATTTTATGAAGAATAGGAAGTCTGAAACTCAAATGCATGTCATTACTTAGTTTTAGTAACTTTAATCATCCCAGTGATTTGTCAAAAAAAAGACAATTTTTATGAGGAACAGACTAAAAATATAAGGCAAAAATCTGGAGATTCTGTGAAAATCTGTACAGATGAGAGGTATGATACACACATACACCCCCTATATCACTCTTAAGTCCCCCCCCCCAAACCTCTCAACCTCTTAGAGTTAAACCAGAGCAAGAAATCTGAACAAGACCACAAATAATGTGGGGACAAAGTCCCCAAAATAGGGACACCTTTTAAATATGGCTCTTACAAACTTATACAGCTGAACAAGTTTTGCATTAGTATGAATTTTCTCAACTTAGGGCATGAAGTCTAAAGCTCAAATGCCTGCCATTATTGTCTGACTTCACTCCTCAATGATTTTCCAGGGATTTGCCAGATAAACACAATTTTATGAGAAACAGACCAGAAATATGAGGCGAAAATCTGGACATTCTGCAAAAATATGAACAGTTGTACTGCTTTGCTGGGATTTATTCAAGCCTTACTTAAGAAAAAAATACTTTCAGGGTCTTTGAACACTGTTTTCTGTTCTCATTCCTGAATTGCTGGAACAAGGTCTTCAGGATCAGCTCTGCAGTACTGGCTTTGCTATGCTAGGGAGAAGTGCACGTCCCTGCAACCAGCCTAAATCCACCACTGCAACTTATAGTCTGTAAGTGTCTGTACTCTTATCCAAATAAAACATGGAGGGAACAGAGCAGTTCATTTAAATTTCCCTCCAAATTCCAACTGCCAGGCAGAAAACACAGGACAGGCAAGCAGCTGCTCAGCCTCAGCCATAAACGCGAAAGTTATTAGTTCTTCCTTTTTTTAACTCATGGCAAGCAGCTGCTTAGCAAGCATGGAAATGAAGCTGCTCAGCCACAAGCATGGATGTCTCGTTGTTTACTTTTTTTTTATTTTTTTATTATTTTTTTTTTACTGAAGGTGAGCTCCAGAGCCATAATCAATGTGGGTGCAACAACCTGTGGACCGCTAGAAATTATCATATCGACCCCTAGGAGTCTGTGGACCACAGTTTTGGAATCATTGATCTATCATATGAATGTGCTGTGATATAATAGTTTGCAAATATTTATGTGCACTGCAGCAAAGAATAAGACTTTTTCTATAATCAAAAAGAAGCAAAACATCAAGATTACATTTTGGATGTTTAAAATTAATATCACTTTATTGCTGAATTTTCACTAAATAACCTTATAGTTTTAAGTTTTGCTTTCTGCTCTTTGACTAATATTTATTAAAAATGTATGATGAGTGCAGGTGGCTCATTGTATTTTTTTGTCTTTACATTCTGATCAATTTTCTTTAGAGAAACACTGAATATCAAAATGTTTAAATGTGCCCAAGATAAATAAAGCCAGAGAAACAATTGCAAAAGTCTACTTACTGGGCAGGATTCACGAAGGCTTGCACGGAGTGTAAGAGACGTGCAGCACTCCATGCAAGCCTCGCGATCCAGGAACAGCCCTAAACTCCGTGTAAGAGACCAGTAAAACTCTTACACGGACTGGCGTGATATGCTAAATACCTCACTTGCATCCGAAAGGTATGCAAATGAGGTATATTAGCGATCCACGAAGCAGAAACCAGTCCGTGTAAGAGACGTTTTAGCTGCAGAAATGTACTCAGTTGACAACTGAGTACGTTTCTGCAAATTCCACAACGGAGCCATGTCAGCTCCAAAAAAGGGTGCATATGACTCAGGCAGCATGCCAATGGCCAAATATGTGGCCATTGGCAATATAACCCGATGCCAAAATAATAAAAATATAATTTTTTTTTCGGCGATGTTTAAACCCAGCGCAGCCCCGCGCAAACGGGCTGCGCTGTATAAAACATGAAAATGAAGGTTATAAACCCACAAATGTGGGTTTCATGCAATACATGGAATGACAATGCAGGGACCAGCAGACCAAAAACAACATGGCCACCGTGTAGTGGTTGCTAAGGGGGGAAGCTGAGTCTAAGACATGTAACTAAGCATTAGTAGGCAATCTCATGTAAATGAGGGTTAGGATACTGAATCTCACAGTCACATAGCAAATGAGCACAGTCTGAGTAGTGTAAGAGATACATAAGGGGGAGGAATAGAGTAGGAGATAGGTGACATCACAGGGGGGAATGGTAGAAAGAAATGCAGTTCATTGGAGGCCAGTGTAACATGACAGATGACAGGCACAGATCATGGAAAGAGGTGTGCCACTAGATAAGTCATGGAAAGTCAAGAAATGGAAGGTGTACACTGTTACTTACACCAAAGTTTCTTGCTGGGCATGCATGCGCACGTGTGCACGCCATGAAGCGCGAGTAGGGCAGTGTGCATGCGTGTAAGGCAGACTGAGCATGTGGGAGCGTGTTGGGAGATGTTTAACACTGTTTGCGCGGGTGTGCGCGCGTGTAGGGCAGGCTGAGTATGTTGGAGGCTGTTGGCAGACGTGTAACAGTGTTTGCGCTGGTGTACGCCGCTTTTAACCCGAATAAGTAGATTCTGAACCATGTAAGCACGTGCGCAGTGTAAGCCACTGTGAGCGTGTTTCTGATAGTATGCACGTTGCTCCCCCCTGAGGAAACAGAGAGGAAAAAGGAAGCAACAGAATTAATAGGAAGCTAGCAGGGATAACTGCTGAAGCTAGCAGGTGAAAACAATTAGAAGCAGGCAATTACACAGGCAGAATAGTAGCCCAGCCCAGCACTTAAAACTCTGCAAACAGTAGTGCAGGATGTTTCCTTTAAGAGACACTGCAAGACAGGAGTAAGCTAATAGAAGTGAAAACTGAAAAAGCTGAACTCAGAGCAGAAATGTTAGGGGCTGCCATAGCTGTCATAATGAGACATAGGCGACTTGCTGAGGGTGGTGACAATGCAGATGGTGCCAGACAACCCACAGTGAGGAGACGGAGAAGAGTGTACAGGCCCAGGGTCACCTACCACGGGTTACATGAGCTGGAGATAGTAGAGCGCTATAGAGTGGACAGAGAGCTCCTGCAGCAAATTGTTGAGCTGTGCAGGCCACGCCTCACACACAGAACCAACAGAGGGGAACCCATCCCAGTGGAAACCAAGGTATGTGTTGGCCTAAGAATACTAGCAACAGGTACCTTCCAGAGACCAACTGGCGATATGATGGGGATATCACAGGCATCAGCCTCCAGGGTACTGCACCAGTTCCTGGATGCCATGTCAGCACATGTCGGTGATCATGTATATTTCCCCAATGCCCGTGAGGTATTGGCCAGCAATATGCGCCTCTTCCAGCAAATAGCGGAATACCCTGAGGTACTGGGTGCAATAGACTGCACGCACATACGCATCAAAGCACCAGCCGGTGAGCGGGGTAGGGCCTACATTAACCGCAAGGGCTTCCCCTCCATCAACTGCCAGGTCATGTGTGATGCCCAGGGCATAATAATGAATGTGTGTGCTGGCTGCCCTGGGAGTTACCACGATTCCCACATCTGGCATTTGACGCAGCTGTACCAGACATTTGCCAATGGGGACATCCCACACGGACACCTAGTGGGGATGCAGGTTATGCACTGGAGCCGTGGCTGATGACACCCATCAGAAACGCACACACACCTGAACAGGAACGCCATAATGAGGCACACGCACAAACACGTAATGTAATAGAGCGTGTGTTTGGGCTGCTCAAGTCACGGTTCCGTGTCTGGACACATCTGGTGGAGCCTTGCAGTACACACCAACTACATGTACCCAAATTGTCATGGTATGTGCTATGCTACATAATATGATCTTGCAAAAACAGCTGCAGCAGGACCAGCATAGGGCCGGGCCAAACAGCCCCCACCATTGCCAAGGCCATCACAGGCAGAGCGTGACTCGGAGGAGGAACAACCTGAGCCTGCCCCAGTAGGCAGAAGGAGGCGTGCCCAGTATGCCCTGGCCTTGGCAAAGAGGCAACGCATAGCACATACACTGGCTCAGTAGGAACCCTGGGAATGATACCCCTCTGACTCACTCAAATAATAACATGGATGCCTAAAATGACATGACCTGCTCACAAACATGTACAGGGAAGTGTAATATGCATCCGACAGAGGCAGCCCTGCAGCACCACCTGAGGCATGAATGCTATGTGTTAAGTAATGTAACACCATGTACTATATGCACACCTGAGCACCCTGACTAACATCCACCCTCACCAAGCATGAAGCCACAAAATGACGATGGGATGATCAAGTGCAATAACTGGCTGAAGTAATGCAGTTAGTCAAAGGGGAGCCAATGTGTTTCAGGCTGGGAAGACATGCGAGCTTGACATGATGCACCACCTGCTAGGGTGGCATGCACCTATCATGCCATGCCCCATGGATACTGGCAAAGGCTGTCAGTACCCACAGCATGCCCTGAATAGGTAAGTCTCAAAACACAAACCCACCTTCATAGGTTCTACAAGGGATAGGAACCTAGATGTAATGCTACCCAATGACAGATGTATAAACAGCAAGATGTGTGCAGTGTAAACGCACACAGTATGGAGAATGTAGATACCAGTCCTGTAATAGAGAACTGGGTCAAGGCTCACATCAGCACCCTAACACTACCAGGTCACACCTCATACTGTGCTGTACAGCCGCAAAACATGGAACAAGCTACAAAAGGAGGGTGACTAGCAAGAAATGGCAAGGATAACCACACCCCATGTTGGTACCACAACAAGAAGCAGCATGGATTAGCCATGGTCAAATACCAATGGCTAAAACCGCCTCCCAGTATATAGCCTGCTGCAGACTACTGTCCTAATACCAGGAACTGCACCTGGCCTATGTCGGAATACATGAATATATCAAGCCCCCAAACCACATTATATTGCTTGACTGAAAATACCCAGACATACACCGGGAGCATTATACTAGCACCAACACAGTAGGAGAAAATTACCCAGATTCCATAAACCAAAATGCCCAGGAACAATGTACCACTCCCACAAGAGGGGTAAGCATACTGATGGTGATAATCAGCTACATGTGTACTGGATGGCAAGCTCAGAAGTGTACCCTCACTGGTAAGACCAGACCATAGAGTAATCACACTGGATATACACATCCTGACCCCAGTCCCTGGCCAGAATACCACAGTGAAAACATGTGTAAAGCATAGGTTGCAGCCCTCAAAACCGATGTTGAATCCACAAAAGGCCCTGTGCAAGTGCAGAATATGGGACACACCACAGAACATGTTATACAGGCATTCCATGAACACAGCCAGGAATGCTTGGAGTATGCAATCACAAATAACAACAACACACAATGCCATACACGCAGGCATCTGGCATGCTGGACTCCAGCCATTACCAAACCATGCAAGAGAATGAGGAAGCTACCACATGATAGAGCAAACATAAAAAGGGAAGTAATCACTGACCAGTAGTATGGCAATAACATATGTCCACACATACAATCCACTAAGTCCAGCCACAACAAGTAGAATCTGTGAATCCAGAGGCAATGTGACACCAGTCCCAAGTACACAGACAACCACAACACCCCCAATAAATACAAATATATGTGATAGATGCATCCATGTATCCAAACCAGAGGTTGAGCTCCACCAACTCAGTACTGTCAAAACTAGTCAGGAGGAGAAGGTAACCACATACACCACAAACCCAGTCCCACATAGACCTACCACAACTGTAAACCAAACACATAAACACAGACAAATATTCCTGGAGGCCTTAATTACAAACACACCACACCAACAGAAGCCTCCAAAGCAGATCACAAGCAACCACAACCTTCAAACATAGCACATGCAATGAATAGTACGCAAAGCTGGTGTGCCAAACAGTCACAGGCCAGAAGGAGAAACAACATGCCTGATACAGTCGTAATAGGTGTCTGTATAGGCAGACACACTGCTGTCCCACTCACCAGACTGAACAAGGGAAAGGGTAGAGTAAGCTGCCTGTAGGCTGCCACAAAATGCCACATAACACAAGTACGCAGGTCACCCCAAAGCAAGCAGAAATATGATGCACTCAATGTCCATGCTGGTGTGAATTACCTGAGATGTACCTCCCTGGTCAACATCAAAAGAGACATGGATGGTCCCTCTGAGTATGTACCCCAGGGCGGTATGACACTGGCTGTGTGCAGCATCCAACCCTCACCAAGAATGATGCCACAGTACAAACACAGAATGCTCATGTTTAACAGCTGGCACAGTTACAGCTGTCAGTCCAAGAGGGTCTAATGTCTGTCTGCTTGAGATGTCAAGCATGACAAGCCATGCTGCTGTTCCAGGGATGGCTTGCAGCTGTTACCCGTGTGCGCCTGGATACTGGATAAGGCCTTTGCCGCCTCCATAGAGCCGTATGTAGGCAAGGCCAAAAAGACTACCCACCACCCTAGAAAACATAAGTGGTAGGAAACATAAGGGTAATGCTGACCAATGCCAGATGTGTAAACTGCAATATGCATGCCCCTGAGGCACTTCCCATTATGGAGAACATTGATGTCTGTGCAGTGACAGAAGCCTGCTGCAAGCCTAGTGATAGCACACCAGCACTACTAGGTTATACCACATATCATGTGTTATGGCCCCAACACCTGCACCAAAACATCAAAGGAGGGGAGTATCCATATGCAGCACAGACACCCATATTGCCAGGTAACTGACAATGCACAAAGCAGCGGAGACCACCCATGTGCACATAACTGTAGTCAAAACTGCTGTACAGTCTGTAGCATGCGACAGACCACACTCTCACACACAAGAACTCCACCCAGACATCCAAGACACTGGACAGTATGAATGTCCCACCAAATACCAGACAAGGTACACACAAATTACCACATAGGTGTCAAACCATTATGTATGCAAGGAGTAATCAGGGACCTAGGGACACAGGTCGACATTAATCTGTCATGTGACACCCACAATGCCAATGTGGCTATGAAGATTGTCGATACTGGACACCGTATCATGAAAGGATTCACATCAACATCAACAGAGGTCACTGTGCCGCTGTACTGTTCCCTTATCAGACCCATAATCTAGTACAATGACTCATATGGGATGTACCGTGACGTGACACCTGCAGCGGTTCGAAGACCTCATAGTTACCCCACCAACAGGATAAAGGGTGTGAAATATATGTCATATGCTGCCTGGCTGTAGACACCCCAGCTGACTGCAGTCACACACTGCCTACACAGAGGCATTGTATGTCTGTTGTACAAGGCCATGTCCAACACAGGAGTAATGGACATGCTACACCACAGGAAATCAAAGCCATTGAGCTGTGAGAGTCACAGATGTCAGCCTCAACACATAATGAAATAAGATGTGCTGGAGGGACAGATACATAACCCAGAGGCTCCCCACACCCAGAAACAGGATCCCAATCCATGGTAGGCAGAGCCCCTCACTGACACCCCTCAACAGGAATATTGCCAAGTGGATGGATGACCGTACATATATACTGGGGTCCTCACTGTGTCACGACCAGACAGAGGCACAGTGAAGAACTTCATAAATGGCCATAATTGAACATAGCAAGGGTGGCGAAAGACACACACACTCTGGCTAGGCTTACTAATGGCCTAGGGTGTATAGCCTAGTATGAACCCATGAACCTATGAAGATACAAAACGTACAGGACACTAAGGATAATCACAAGGCTTACCCAACTGATGGTAGGAACCATGTTGGGCATCCACAGATATTACAAACAACATACCAAACACACACACATATTGCTAACATACAACCTGTCAGGTGTAGTGCAAACACCCCCGAGTGCAAAATACCTATCCCAGCAGACTGATGGTCCCCTGACATTGCAGATGCTGAGGTAACAGCCATCATCTGCAAAGCAGAACACACAGCAGCAAAGGTATGTGATGGTGTCCTGTGCTGAGGCCAACATGGACTCCAAGAATAATGGAATGCCAAATCACACTACTGCCCAATGTCAGCCTTACCACAGGATATGTACCCAAAGAGCAGTGTACAACAACAGTGGTCCATCACAACAAAGGTGTTGCCTGAATGGATACTCCAAACTACCACCCCAGGATCCTGACAAGCTTGTTCTGCACAGCTATGGAAAGGATCAGTATGTACCGCAGACAGAAGGCTATTGTGGACCTACTGATACTGGACCCTACACAGTGTGGCTGTTGTAACTGCAGAACCTGCCCCTAAACATGTCTGACCCATTTGAAGCAGTCATTAAGGTCATTGATGAGGGCAATGTGGTCCACACAGCGTAGCTGGACCGTGCACATGCTTCTAGACAATACCGCACGAGTTCAGTATGGATATGTTCAGCAGCTTAAATATATACCCCTATGTCAGTAGAGGGGTTGCAAACCAGACCAAGGACAGAACTGACATGGTCAGACATGCCGCATCCATGTCAGACTACAAAGCGGATATGAGTGGCATCCCACAAGGCCTGGTCTTGGCCCCGCCACCCCTGCTCTGTATATATGTCCCATAGGTATAGGCCAACATGGAAGGACTGTGACTGAACATGTATGCAGAGGAGTACAAACAGCCCACCATATCCGACCCCCAGCTGACACAAGCAACCCACAAAAGGGCCACCTACAAACAGACAACTGTAGCCATAGCCATGTCAGCAAGCTAATTGCAGAACTGTGTATAGACAACCACCGTGGATATACAGTAAGTGCCCACAAATTACCACACAGGTGTTAACCCATGAGGTACCTAACATGTAATGTGAGACCTGGGTACAAAAGGTGATAAATATCCTGCACTGGACAAACATGTGGCTGTAGTGTTCGCAGAAACATGTACCATATACCCACCCAAACATGAAGGTTGGCAGATGTAGATAAGGGGAACTCACTGTGGCTCTGCAGCCATCCTCCATCAGCATCACAACTGACTACAATAGCCCCTGTGGGATATACCGCAGCAGACACCTCCATCAACTGTAAAGTCCACAACAGTACCCCACCAGGGGTAGCAAAGAGCATGAACAGATGCCATGTGTTGCCTGAGTAAACAAACTGCAGCCCCACACACCGCCATCCTTCCCAGCTACAGGAAAGCTGTGCCTGATGTATGAAGCCATGTCCAACCTGGAATGAATGAACATGTTGCACCTTGTACAATCTGAATGGCAGTGAGCTATGCACATGAGAGACCTGAACCCCAGCACTGACATACATAGGACAAGCTGTACAGAATGATCCATAACACAGAAGGCACCCCACTCTTCAGTAAACTCCTGGTACAGGTCAGCCAGAGAGCCACATATCGACACCCCTCAAGAGGAATCCTGATGAGTGTATGGGAGATGGTAGGCTAACCCTGGGTATCACTGTTATGTCAGAGGTAGACGGAGGCACAGTATACCAACCATGACATATGTCATGGCAAACTCCAGTTACAATGTGTGTCAAGGACAAACACACCCTGTGACTAGCATCAGAAATGGCCTAGGAACATCGCTAGTGTTTGCCAATGTCCACCCATGTTGTGGAATACACTAGCAATGTTGGACGAGCCTGGTGTAGGTAGTCCATATCTGAACATATTGCAACATGGTCATATGTGCACAACTGGCCCCTACACAGTCTGTTGTGCTCACTATGAAGATGTCAAGCAGTCATAGGACTAAAGCCCAGGATACTGTCCACCACAGTGAAAGTACTGAACCAGTACACTATACGGTACTACAGTGTTAGGTCATTATGAAAGTATGTTGAGAACTGTCTGCAAAGTATCCCATGCAATCCCTGCAGGCACAGTATAATCCCTGTTGTGGCAGACACGAAGCAGTTGGCCAGTTAGTACACAACATGACACCCAACACACAACCATAAACGTGAGATATTGTTGAAGTTCACACACACCCAAATATGTGGTGGACTTCAGAGTGCAACATATGGAAAGCTCACACTGGGCATGCTCGCACACTTTGATAAATGAGGCATATGTCAGACAACATGCCATGGAAAGGCTGAACTGGGCATGCTCACACACTTAGGCCATATCTCCGCTTAGCAGTTGGCCACACATATCTGGTATTTGTACGTGTCAGTCCAGGAACCAACCACAACACAGCAATCAGCCCAGTGCACACAGTAAATGACTACAGAGACATAAGTGATATAGTGGATCGCCATCATATGCAAACATCTTCCACAGATACACAAGTTGGTCATAGGAACAGGGAATGCTATGGCAATAAAGACCTGCAAACAGTAGAACAGCACAACAAATATTGTGCATCCGACAATTGAACATATGGGTGTAGAGGTCAATACTAGGCTTGTTGCCCTAGGGAATGACAGCTCAGCCAGAGTGTGCTTGGCATCTGCATCCCCAGGATAGTAGGCTACTGTGCCACTGTAAAGTAGGTCACAGAAGGCAACATGTGAGGCTAGTGAGCTGTGCCTCTGTCAAGCAGGGGCACCGTGGAGGTCCCAGGGATTGAATGTGCTAAGCCACAGCCATGTTGTCGGTGTGTGCTGTGAGAGGGTTGCTGAGGATCTCTGACAGTAGGTGTCCATCAATAACAGACTGAGGGGAGCCCTATCTGCATTCTCTGGACGATTCCACTGTCAACACTGTGTTGTAATGAGTATGTGTGAATGAAGTGCCATGCCGGAACTGTTCACAGATGTCTGTGGGCTACAGCTCTGCAATGTATTAGGTCACTCTGTCTGTTGTATGGCATATATGGCTGGTGTACAGCTGACAGGTGTCTTGTTGTGGAGCAGTCATGGGTATATGTGGGATAGCATGACCAATGCAAACCATACACATGCTCATAGAATGCAATTGTCAAGGATTATGCTGAGTGGCCAGTATAGTCCTCCAGCATGGGTCCTCTGAAGTGGTCCACCCCAGTCTACACAAGTGTAGAGTCTGCTTGTGCTAAATACAGTTTATGTGCAGTGACAACCTTGCCTGGGGTGGAGATGGGATATGGATGTCCAGGGAAAGGTGGGTATGGTCAGATATCAACAATGGTGGTCTACCTCTGGTGTGGAACAGTGAGTACCCACGTTGCAGATGGACAGGTGCAATATGTATTCCTCCATGTGGCTGTGGTGTGTGGTTCTGCCATAGCACATGGACCCACAAATTGTAGTGGCTGTAGGGTAAAGTGGTAGAGGCCTGAGTAGTTCTCACACACAATATGCCTGTACCTGATGTTAACAACTGAATGGTGTATGTGAACACCTGCATATCCTGGCACTGTTCCCAGGAAGCTAAGTGTGTGTCCTGGATGTGGGTGTGGTGTTCTGGACTGGTTGTGTTGTGTGTTACAGGTCCTGTGGTCCCAAAGCATGGTATAGAACATAACCTGCCAGTGCGATGTGCATATCTGACCCTGACGTAGGTGGCTGCAAATGCATATATATGCTATCCCCACCTGACAGGTAGTACTACATGTACATACCTCTGTAGAAATAAAGATGTCAGCACCCTATAAATACTACAGGTGCAGAACAGATGCCCAGTAATCGGATAGTGCGCCTGCTAATGCGCCTCCTCAAGTGTCATAATATAGTTAGGTAGGGTTGAATCCTGCAAATGCTCAGTGTGTGTGTGAGTGGGTTTGTGTGTGTGAAAGGCTGTGAGAGGGAAATGTCCCTTTGGCAACTGGGAAAACACACTACAGGATGCACATTCCCTTCTAAACACTGATGATGTCAGCACCCTATAAGTACAGCAGGAGAAGGAAACCTCCCAGTAATGCGAATAGCGCTGCTAATGCATCCCCTCGAGTGTCATAACATAGTTAGGTAGGGTTTGAATCCTGTACATGCTCAGTGTGTGTGGAGGGGTTAGTGTGTGTTCAAGACTGTTTGAAAGAAGTATCCCTTTGCCAACTAGGAGAATACACTACAGGATGCACATTCCCTTTCTAAACACTGATGATGTCAGCACCCTATAAGTACAGCAGGAGAAGGAAACCTCCAGTAATGCGAATAGCGCTCTGCTAATGCATCTGTCGAAAGTGTCATAACATAGTTAGGTAGTGGTTTGAATCCTGCAAATGCTCAGTGTGTGTGGATGAGGGGGTTAGTGTGTGTTCAAGACTGTGTGAAAGAAATGTCCCTTTTGGCAACTGGGAGAACACACTACAGGATGCACACTCCCCTTTCTAAACACAGATGATGTCAGCACCCTATAAGTACAGCAGGAGAAGTAAAGCCACCCAGCAATGCGAATACCGTCCTCTGCTAATGCGTCCATCTCAAGTGTCATAACATAGTTAGGTAGTGGTTTGAATCCTGCAAGTGTGTGTGTTTGGATAAGGGGGGTTAGTGTGTGTGCAATTTTGTGTGAGGGAAATGTCCCTTTTGGCAACTGGGAGAACACACTACAGGATGCACATTCCCTTTCTAAACACAGATGATGTCAGCACCCTATAAGTACAGCAGGAGAAGGAAGCCTCCCAGTAATGTGAATAGCGCTCTGCTAATGCGTCTGTCTCGAGTGTCATAACATAGTTAGGTAGTGGTTTGAATCCTGCAAATGGCAAGTGTGTGTGTTTGGATGAGGGGGTTAGTGTGTGTGCAATTCTGTGTGAGGGAAATGTCCCTTTGGCAACTGGGAGAACACACTACAGGATGCACATTCCCTTTCTAAACACAGATGATGTCAGCACCCTATAAGTACAGCAGGAGAAGAAAATCCTTCCAGTAATGCAAATAGCGCTCTCCGCTAATGCGTCCATCTCGAGTGTCATAACATAGTTAGGTAGTGGTTTGAATCCTGCAAATGGCAAGTGTGTATGTTTGGATGAGGGGTTAGTGTGTGTGCAATTTTGTGTGAGGGAAATGTCCCTTTGGCAACTGGGAGAACACACTACAGGATGCACATTCCCTTTCTAAACACAGATGATGTCAGCACCCTATAAGTACAGCAGGAGAAGGAAGCCTCCCAGTAATGCGAATAGCGCTCTGCTAATGCGTCTGTCTCGAAAGTGTCATAACATAGTTAGGTAGTGGTTTGAATCCTGCAAATGGCAAGTGTGTGTGTTTGGATGAGGGGGTTTAGTGTGTGTGCAATTTTGTGTGAGGGAAATGTCCCTTTTGGCAACTGGGAGAACACACTACAGGATGCACATTCCCCTTTCTAAACACAGATGATGTCAGCACCCTATAAGTACAGCAGGAGAAGGCCCCCCAGTAATGCGAATAGCGCACACTGCTAATGCCTCTCCGAGTGTCGTAATGTAGTTAGGTAGGAGTTTGAAACCTGTAAATTGCATGTGTGTGTGTTTGGATGAGGGGAGTTTGTGTGTGTGCATTTCCATGAAAACATGTTAGTTTTGGCAATCAGGAGATCACACTACCTGATGCACATTACCCTTTCAAAATACTGATGTTGTCAGCACCCTATAAGTACAGCCAGAGAAGAGGAACTATCTAGTAATCCGAATAGTGCGCTTTGCTAATGCGTCTTTCTCACTTGTCGTGACTTAGTTAGGGAGGGGAATGAATCCTGCAAATGTCAAGTGGGGGTAGTAGGGTGTGTGTAAATGCAAGTGTGAGAGAACAGATCCTTTTGGCAAATACTACAATACACCAGATGCTGCATATTCCCCAGTAAACACAGGGGATGTCACCACACTATCAGCACAGCCAAACAGGGCTAGTTGGCTAGTAATGCCAATAGTGCGCTCTGCTACTGTGTCTATTACCATTGTCAGAGTACAGATAGGTATGTTTTGGTAACCCACAACACAGTATGACCTTGTGTGGGTCTTTGTACATAACAATGCATGCCATTGCCTAAACCAGCAATGGCATTGCACACATGATGTATGTGTGTGACACATACACATAAATACCTGTGACCTGCAGTAGTTACCATGTCTGACACATGCCTCGAGTGGATAAATGGTATTTGCAATGTATACCAATATGACTGTGTCTTACTGTGCAGGGTCCGCACGTGGTATGTCTCTATACAGTGTGGGTGTATATGGTAAAATACCTACAGCAGGGGATACACATCTGGTCTGGGCCATATAGTGTACATGTAGTCGATGTACAGGTGCTGCATGTTCCCACCTGTTGTGGTAGTGGTAACATGTCATTCCACTGCAATTCAGTGACCACATGCTGTGAACCCTTCAACTAGTGTGTTGTAGCTACAGTAATGCTCACGCACAATGTTTGGCTGGATGCAGTCCAGCCATATAAACACAGTTCTTGAGACTGTCATATTGCCAGTGTTGTTATGGAGGATAGGTGGTCTTCCTGTGTATGGGAGGGTTGTGTGTGCCAGGCTATGAACCAGATGGCAGTCCGACACACTGTTAGCTGCACATGATTAGGCCCTGATGCTTTGTGCTGTGCCAACAACCTGGAGGTGTGTGTATCTGTGGTACCTTGGGATACCACCCCATTGTCCATGTGTGTTACATGTGTAGGGGACGACAGGCATGGTATGGGGCATAACCTGTCAGTGATGGGTAACACCTGTGAGCCATGAATCAGGAATCTGGTACTGCACAGACATTGCAGTTCACCGTGCTGAGGACAGTGTCTGGTGCATGCATCTTCCGGTGTACACTGCTGTTGTTGTGTAGCAGCACTGTTAGTGTCCTAACCTGTGTGATACCCACGGAGGTGGCTATGTAAACCATGTCCTGCAGCATAAGGCAGTATGTGTGTACCAAGGAGCTTTGCCATTATACATCGGGCCATGGGTGTCACGTGCAAGATGACCCTTGCACATCATTGTGGCTGGCCTAGCATGTAAGCACACGTTGACAGCCAGCGGATACCCTATGAATGACAGTGGAGACTGAGCATAATGTAGACATACAACACCCTTCCCACATATAGTGGTAGCATACCTGGTGAGGGTATGTTGGCAACCAAGATCAGGCTCATACTGGCCTGTGCCACATGCTGAGAGATCCATTCTATGTTCCCTATCATGTAGTCCAGGGAGGTATGTCTCAGGTCAGCCATACTGGCATGGTCAATGAGTGAGTCATATGTGTCCATGCCTCTGACTGACCTGTATGCATGTGTTCTGTGGTGGACCATAGTGCCCCTGAGGCATATCACTGTGACCTTCACCAGATACAGCCTGTTGAGCGGGACCCCAGTGCAGCACCCAAGACAGGTACCTGACACGCCTGTTGCAGGTGTGCTGTGTAGCCCTACAGGCTGTGAGTGTGTGGCACAGGGATGTGTGTGCCATGTGTGGCATGTGCTCTGTTCTGACGGAACATATGCCTGTGTGCCAGCTGCGGAGGTGTGTGATGCTCAGGCAGGATGCTATTCTGAGTCCCCACGTATGCCCCAGTGTGTTCAGCATGCTGTCAGTGCGTGTCAATGTCTGACTTGTATTGTAGTCACTGTAATATATTTTATTTATTTATTTATTTATCCTACATTTGTTGTCCGGGATAGTCTGACTGGATGCATGTCCATTTCTAGCTGAGGCCCCGGGAGAAAAGCTACAAGGGTAAGCAGATACAGCATTACATAATACCAGCATTACATATTACAAACAGATTATTTACAGAGATTACATAAGTAAGCAAGTTAAACATGTTCCACAGGTTAATGTTAGTCCTGAGCACAAGTCAGGATTAAATTAAATTACACAGTAAACTGGTTCACAGATTTTACACATTCGAGTTAGCCAGGCTTGATACATTGACATAGCCAGTTAAGTGACAAATGTTGTTTGAGTCTAGTGTTAAATTGACCTAAGGTGGAAAGTAGGTAATATCAGCTGGAAGTGAGTTCCAGGATCTACTTACAGAGTTTGCAAAGAGAGAATCACCGGCTGTGTTATTAAATTTGCTAGTCTGAATTAGTAGTTTGTTAGAGGATCAAGCGGTCTAGGATTGTTATAGGGGTGATAATATTTGAAGTGCAGGAGTATTGTCCGGATTATAGAGGATTTTATAGGCCATAATCAGTTGGTTATACTGTATTAGGCTGGGTATTGCAAGCCAACCAAGCTGATTTAGATTGATGCAATGATGTGTCCTAAAAGGCAGCCCAGTGGCAAACCTGGCAATGTGGTTGTAGCAAATTGAGTGTTTGTTAAGGACAGTCTTGTTCATATTCGAGAGTAGAGGGATGCATACAGAAGGGTTGAAAGAAGGTGTGAGCGAGCTATGGCACCTTTAGCTGGAGGGGCTAGGAAGGCTTTTATTCTGTAAAGTGACCCTAGTTTTTATTGATGGCTTTGATAATTTGGTTAACATGTAGGTCACATTTGAGATTATTGTCTATGATGACACCTAATAGTTTAGTAGATGGGTCAGGGAGATTATTGTGCCATCAGTTGATGTTATGGTAAAGGTGAAAGCGGTAGACCCACGTGTTGGTGAAATAACAGCAGTTTAGTTTATTTGGGATTTAGGATCAGACGATGTTCAGAAAGCCAGTTTTCTATTGTATTAAAGGTGGTCTGGGTAGCTGACCATAACTCTACTGGAGATGTGGCTGAGCAGATCAGAGTAGAGTCTTCAGCATATTGGATACAGCTGACTTTTGGGATGACAGTATAAAGGTCGTTAATGAAGATGGAGAACAGCAAGGGCCCTAGTATAGAGCCTTGTGGTACTCTGAGGGTGTTAGGTAGAAGGTTAGAGAGTTTGTTCTGCCAGAGGCCAGCCTGCTGTCGACCATGCAGGTAGGATTGAAACCATTGGAAGGCTCCAGTATCTAGACAGAATGTTTGCAGGGTGTGGATTACAAGTTGGTGATCAACCATATCGTATGCCTTGGAAAGATCCAAAAGAGGGCTGAGGATATATAATTAGTGTTGCAAGTATGGTTTATGGTGTTAGTAAAGGCTAGGAGGCCTGAAGTAGTGCTGTGATGAGGACGGAAGCCATGCTGAGTGTCTGCCATAAGGCGATTTTGGATTAGGTGGTGCATGAATTGTCTATGAATAAAGTTTCCATAATCTTTGCAAGTGGAGAGAGTATAGCTATTGGCCTATAATTGGAGAATTCAGTAGAGCTGCCTCCTTTGTGAAGTGGGATTACATATGATATTTTCCAGATGGTGGGAAATTTAGATTCTACCATGGTTCGCTTTGATTACCTTTGAGACGGGTAAGCAATAGCATCATCTGATTTTGATAGGTACCGGCAGGAGTTGATCAGCAGAAAGTGTAGTGGGTTTCACTGTTTCAATCAAGGTACGGAGAAGTGAAGTGGTGACTGGTTGGCAGCTGAACGCAAGTAGGTTTCTAGTGGTGCTACTTTCAGGACCATTGGAGCTAGGAGGTAGTTGACTAGCTAGGGCCTGAAATGTCTCAGTAAAGAATTGGTCAAAACTATCAGAAACATCTTCAGGGTTTTATCAATAGTAGCAGCAGGGATTGGGGTTGAAGTTTGTCCAGGATGTAGTATATATGACATGCCACCTGACAGGGTATGGCATTACTGGGTTCAGAGAGCCCAGTCCCCAGATTGGCTGTGTGGTGGCATCCCACACATGTGTTGTACGTTCCTGGCCAAGGGTGATGGCTGACTGCATACATGTGGCAGCTGTGACATTGCCACATGACTCACATAAACCACAACTGGACCATAGAGGTGATTCACAGGTTACCTTTGCACATGCTACCCTAGTAGTGTGATTGCCATGGTGAGTACCAACACATAGGGCCAATGGGGAACAACATACTGAAGGTGTGTATGTGTGGGTGTACCGCTACTGTTTCATAGCACTGGCATATATGACTGCACACGTGGGTAAATGCCAGGTAAGACATGTGCAATGTGTCACAGGCAACGTACATGCATACAGGACAGACAGTGACGTTCTGTCATGTGTAAAGTTGACATACGATCGCACGCTATGCAGATGTCACTAGGAGTCTACAGAAGCACTGTAACTCTGCATTGCAGGTGTAAGCAGTGTTCCAGGGAACCCCAAGCGAACATGCATGCAAACAAAGCTACAGTAAACAGGGCTGGAAGTAGTGCATTGTACAACAAAGAAGGGGTAACAATAACAGTAAGTAACAATGCAAATATGTAGGCACTATCAACATGTACCCAGGAATACACAGCGCAGATGCCCATGGTAGAACTGATATTATGTCATAGTTATTTGTGATTTGGATTACATTGGTACTGCACACATATCTACATGCGCGAACATCCACATTGCATAGTCGTTGTGGGCAACTTGACACCATTACTGTACATGTCCACCATTGCATATCACTACTTATGCTTAGCTTTCCCTGTGCTACCCATGTATGCGGCTATGGGTTGACAACCTTACCAGCCGCATGCAATTATGTGCAGCTGTTACACTTTGGTATGTACTATGGGTGCAGATAACAATTCAGGACATTCATACAGTTACTGCAGCAGGCATGCTGGGATATACACACAGTCATAGCAGCACACTGTACTGTTACCAACATGATACTACTAATACACTTCTATGTAGTCACCCTGTGCATCAGCAACGTGTTTACCTGTTCCCGCAATGATGTTGGAGATTGCAGGAGGTGGCACAGTGTCATCATATGCACAGGGTGTGGATTAGGTATGCCTGAGTCAGCCACTGATACCACCAATTGACATGTGTGTGTATGTGTGTTGGTGAGGGGCAGCAGTACAGGGTGGGGCAGTGTTGGTGCAGTGTGTGCATGTATGTGGTCGCCCTAGGTGTTAACATTTCGCATGTGTGTATGCACGCACACAGTTCCACCTCATGGCTGCCATATACAGGGTTTGTGGACAGCCACAGACTGCACCTGGCAGGTCATACAGATCAGTGTCTGTGGGCACGGACACGGTACCTGTGCCTGGCGGGGTGCTACGGACCGTATCCAGTACTAAGCCAGACTGGGTACCGTCATCAGAAGCGGAGTGTGTTGACTGGACACAGGTCCCTGTTGGGACTGTCCAGAGCCACGTGCACGTGGTCTCCTGGGCGTTCTCCGATGACAGCACAGACCCAGCATTGCTGGGGCTGCTGCTGGCACTATGGGGCATGCGCGAGCCTGTTGTCATCCGCCGACTGCCAGCTGCTGCTGTTGCCGGCATACGCCACGCCGACGCCGCAAACGCCCACCATCGCCCTGGCTCATGGGCATCTGGTTGTGGAACTGCTGTAATATGTCCCCACAACGCCTGTCTATGACATCGGTGAAATTACGGATAGCATCCGCAATGTCACGCATACTGTCTGTCATGGCTGTGCGACATGCTCTCAGCTCCCTCAGACCCTGTCTGGTGTACCTTTCCATACGCGACTGTGCCTGCATGACAGTCCAAACATAGCTGAGGTTGACAGACCTCTTTGGGCACGTCCGCCAGAGGCAGTACGCCCACGGATGCTCCCACGAGAACCCATGGGCAACTGTCTGTGTGGTACCATCGGAGGACCCTGCCCATGGCTGCTGTGTGGGGACGCATGTGCCACAGGTACCACATTACCCTGGTCTATGCCCACTGTATCCTGTCCATCACCTAGGGACAATGGTGACAAAGGATGTACTGGCAGGATGACTGTGCAATGATGGGGTTGACAGCTGTGTACTGTCAATTGGCTGACCAATGGCGGACCCTGACACACCTTCCTGTACCATTACACAAATATCATCATTACCAGTACCCGTGGCACAAGATTCAGGTTCCCTGCTGCAGGTCACCAGAGCAGCACCAGAACCTGTGGGAGGAAGACAGGAAACACAGTTTACAGTCTCCAGACATTGTTACCAGTGATGCACTTCTACACACATGCACACATGCACACATGGACACATGCACACATGCACACATGGACACAGGCACACATGCACACATGGACACAGGCACACATGCAGACATGCACACATGCACACATGCACACATGCACACATGCACACATGCACACATGCACACATGCACACATGGACACATGCACACATGGACACATGCACACATGCACACGTGGTCACATGCACACATGGACACATGCACACATGCACACATGCACACATGCACACATGCACACATGCACACGTGGACACAGGCACACATGCACACATGCACACGTGGACACAGGCACACATGCACACATGCACACATGGACACAGGCACACCTGCACACATGCACACATGCACACATGGGCACAGGCACACCTGCACACATGCACACATGCACACCCCGCAGTATACACACAGAGCACTACTGAGTTACACTACTGTTACTAGCATTATCAGGACTATTATAGGTTATGTTAAACACACTCACCAGCATGGATGGCCTGCCTTGCTGTAACCCCAGAGGGACCTGCAGAAATGATGAGATTAATGTCAGTGGGCACAACTGTGCCATTGATATTGCATATGATACAGTGTACAGAACAGTCAAGTGTACATATGGCATATTACCTGCACGCCTCATGGCGTGCTGCTGTGTGGAACCAGCCACCATCATAATGCAGGTGTGCAGCTGTTGGTGTTCCAGGGCTGGAGACACAACACTTAGGAGTAGCCCTCCAGTCTGGTGAGGGGGATGTGTGGCCACCCCACCTCCTGTGGCAACCTGTTGCCTGTGGATATCTGATGCACGCTGATGGACACTTCGGATTAAATCACTGCAGTGATGTCGTACCTGCTCATATGTCCTGTTATGCGTGCCAATATCATTTACCCTACGGACAAGGTCTTGCCACAGTGCAGCCCTCTCCTGTTGATTCTGACTGGTGCGGAAAGCAGGATGTCATACTCCCACACCAGGCTCTGGTGGATCTCCTCGTCTTCCGCTACAGAGTAGGCGGGATTACACTGACGCGCCATCTCCCTGGAAGAGAACACAAACAGGATATCAGCAGACTATGTCAGCAATATATGGCACACATACTATACATGATACTCATGTGTAGTGATATACTACTACTCCCATATGTTGCATGTGTGTGTGTCGTGGTGGATACACAGGTACATGGCCAGATATCAGTGCTCAGCCAACACCTGTGCAACAATACCTGCCACATTCCACACAACATAGTAGCATGCCCCATCGGTCAGCACACACTGACAGGTCCAATGCACAACCTCACTTTGGGGTTCATCCCAAGGTACTGTATGTGGGACGCCATCCACTACTGTGATGTGGACAGAAGTTACTCGGCCTGGATATACATATCCCACCACCACCACCAGCACAGTAGACTACTTTGATATGTATGTGATTAGACAGTTATTCACTTGCTGGGACTGAGATGGTATCCATGCAGCACACTGGGCCAGTGGAAGCCACAACCCACACTGCTGACCCCTTTGCAAATGCTTACCACGGACATGCCACAGATTGCATGGAACTTGCACACACATTTCTAACCCAGACCCTATGCACAAAGGTTAGGCATCCTGTCCGCTGGACCCCAGACAGAGGCAGATTGTATAACAATAGCAGGAGGCTACTGCAGGACAGAGCACATTCACATTAAGGGAAGGCATCTGTGGTCAGCACTGGTACTACGCTACGGTCCATCATAACAATGGCCACGGCCTACTCTGGGAGGGAAATGGCCACAAACACTATGGATGACCACAAGGCCTTCTTCAGTTATGTTACACATATGGACCACATGCCTCAGATATGCTCTGTGTTAATACACACCTACTTAACATTCACCAAACACACGGATATTGGCAACAGTCTTGCAGACATGTTCGGTGCACGTATCCCCCCCTTCTCCCCCACCAGTTGAAATATTTATCATAGCTGTATGTAACCTCCCTATCATCTCACATGTCCAGGTGAGGGCCGCCTCAGCAGAGCAGAACACACAGCATCACTGTGACCTCATGGTATCCCTGGATGTGTGCTACCTGCACTCCGAGAGGACATACAACCGCATATAACACTGATAATTTATCTTGGCCATACTACAGGATATGTACCTGGACAGTGGCATACAGCGACAGTGGTCCCACACCACTAAGGAGGCACCTCGACTGACCCTGGGAACTACCACATCATATGCATAACCGGCCTGGTCTGCTAAGCTATGGAATTATGCAGTATGGGATGCATATGCAGTGATATCGGGTACCTGCAGACACTTGTTCCCAGCCAGTGTGCCTTTGTGATGGGCTGATCCTGCCTTTTGAACCTGGCTGACCTTTCAAAGCAGTCACTACAGCCATTGCTGGGGCAACGCACAGACAACTGCTGCCAGGATCATGGCCTAAGACTGATTGACATGTAATGTATGGTCATCCCCTTTGGTGGAACTACGTACACACAACATATCACATGGACATACCTATAGATACAGACCTATGACACATTTGAGGGTTCACAGTATGCACACTATTAACCTGCTACTTTGCATTACCTGTGTTTGTCGCAGCTGGTTGCATTACCACAGCTTCTGCTTGTTGCTGCGACTGTCACTGCGGACAGCTTCGGCGACAGAGTCACAGCGTATAATTTTTTTTTTTTCTCTCTCTCTCTCTCTTTCCTCTCTCCCTCTGTCTGCTTCCAGACAGTGCAATGAATGTATTGCATGTGTGGAGTGTTAGTACTGGATGCTTTTGTAGGTATCTGCATAGGTCCATGTGATGGCCTCTGCACCAATTGTAAGCCAGCATTTGCTAATTGCATACAGCCAGTTGTGTACTGATTGCAGTTCTCACTGTGATTTCAGGTCAGTGCTATAAAAGGGTATGTGGGATAGGCGTTGCCCTTTCAGATTGTAAGGGCGGGGACCATGCTGGTATGCTGTGGACAGTGTTCTGTGAGTGTAAAGGTTAGTATCTCTCTCATGATTCAGGCTGTGTTGTAGATTCACATTTCTCCATTCCTCTCTCATGTTCCCTGTAGTAAGTGTGTATGCACAATGACTCCTACAACTATATATAGATATATATATATATATATATATATATATATATATATATATATATATATATATATATATGTACATATACATACATTTATATATGTACTTTAACTGACATTATTACCTACAAGCTACCAACTAGCATGGCTGTTTGTGTTCACACAGTACTATTGTGGGAATCCAGTAGTTTTGACAGTAATTCTACATGACATGCTTTGGGTACTACACATCCTATATTCCCTTTACATTCATCCCTACTATTACATGTTATATTTATTTTAGCACAATGTTCTTGTATAAGAGTCATGGCTTAGTGGTAGGTCATACAGACTAGTGTTTCCAAGGTCCTGGGTTCGGGACTGACAGTGGGATTTTATTTTGCTTTTGAACTGAGTACAGGACCTGTCAATCAAAGTGACTAAGGCACTTTTAAGCAGTTGTAACCGGTTAGCGCTGGTTTGCGGAGCTCACGATGCGCACTGGCGGTTAGCTCCAAGCACACACGCACACCCGCTTACAACCGCTTAACAGTGCTTACTCTGGCGACACCCGCTATTTTCTTTGAAAGAAATGAAAATGGGGAGACAGGAAAGTGGTGAAAAAGGGTCACAAAGAGGGTAAGACAGTAGGGAAACAAGCTTGGGATTTGCAGGAGGGATGTAGGTAAGGCCCATAGCTGCCCATTTCTTCATCAGCAACAGCTGTGCATATGTATGTAATTTGGTGTGACATTTGAAACCTTCCACCCCTGAGAGAGGTGTCAGGACAACAATAATACTTGTTGTACAGCCAATTGTAATTGATAGATTCCATGTCCAGCAGACATGTGTGCGGAATGGGCAGCTATGTATGGGGCGTAATTTTTTGTGGGTACAGAGTGCCCTTTTTTTTTTTTTTTTCAGGTGAGAGTGGTATGTCAGGTGAAGGAAGTCGGTACAGCTGGGGAGGTAGGTTGGGTAGGTAAACAGACAAGACAAACAAGACGCATACAGGGGCGTGTATGACACGTGGGGGTTACACAATTGACAGGGACGGAGGTTTGGATATCCAGAGCCCATGAGCCCACAGATGGCAACAGTGGAACTGATATCCCCACCCATAGGCAGTTGCCACTGTTCCTTCACTGCCCAGGACGGGGCTGTGCTGGGGCTGTGTAGGCCGGGCAACAGGCATGCCCATTAGTTGTGCCACCCATGCCTCAAGCTGGCGTAGGGGCTCGAGAACAGAGTCCCGAATCTCCTATGCACCACAGTCCGGACGCCACGGAGGGTGAGTGGTGGTTCTCCTCCGGCCACACTTGCAGAGGGGGGGCGAGCCCCATCCCCTGCAGCGCTTCCACCCGCAGGTGGCACAGGGCCACCGGAGGAGGGTCCAGACTCGGCACTAGTGCCAGGTGCACTCGCCAGCTGAGGTGGGAGAGGTGGGTCCGCTGGAACCCGCCTTCCCTGTCGTCCTATGTTTTGCATTATGTCATGACAGTTTGGGTTAGTGACATATAATACCATTCACAATTAGTTGTAACAGCATGCATTAGTATTCCCATTAACCAAACACCCAGATATTCACACCATTGAACAGCTGCATAACACATGCATAATTTGAACAGCAATACACAGTCCAACAACATGTAGGGTTAATTGATGGCAACAGGCCATCAGGTTTGGATGTATGAACAGGGCAGATGCATCAACGGACATGCAAATATATATGACCCAACAGGACAAACGTCCAGGGGTGTTAATTGTGATTGCACATACCATTTTCACGTGGAATGGGTTATATGTGGTTATAGGGTGGGGTGAAGAAAATAATATTAACACCTTCAAATACCAATACATATGCTGTACATTTCTAATAGCTACAGATATATACACACTACTGTTCTAACTACAGTTTCCTATATGATAACTATTTCAACTTGGTGATAGGACTGTTACTGCAACATCAATATACATTTTATTGTTCTTCATACACATTCATATCTAGCTTTGTTCAGCTACATCATCCTGCTACATTTGCTTTATATAGCTGTAGACAAGTGTGGATGTTTGGTATATCAGACAATCATCCTATCTGCATATTGCAGACTGAGAGCAACATATCCAGATTTTGGGATACACATTCCAGATGCAGCAACACTTTGAACAGATTTCGCTGTTTGGTTTTGATTCTCACATGCATTTCATTCTGTCTTGACTGCAGTATACTTTATTCAGGGGTTATTACTACTGTATTGCTGGATTCATGACACTTTCTCACACTCTCTCACTTGCTTTCATTTTACTATTCAGGATGGTACTTACTTCTAGGCTTTATTGACATGTTTTACCTGTAGTTATTACAATCCTTTCCAGCAGTCTCACTTCTGTCATGTTTCAGTATTTCAACAGGGATATATTTCACACATGTGATTTCATCATCTTCTGCAGCTATACTTTTCAGCCTGCTGCAGGTTGTGTACTATTTTCTTACAGGTGGGGCATTTTTATTTCAGAATTTATGTCAGACATTTTCATTTTTCGGTTTAACTTACAGGCTGAAACACACTTTTGTAATCAAGCAATACTTGCAGACACTTTCACACTGTTACTTGCACATTTTATTCCTTAGTGACTACACTGCACTCTTTTGCTGACTGTCATACTTTTATATTTCTTTACAGTTACTGGTAGTGGATTACTGACCTGCCTGGTGGCAAACCGCACCAGCCTATCGCCATAGGCTCTGCGGTTCGCAGAACGGACACCTGCAGCTGTAATATAAATGAAGTAATATTGGAATACACATCTCCATAATATCAGCTAGTTTAATTTCTTACATACATAATTAAATGTAACTTACTCAGTAGTGGGCGTTGGGCATTTGCCGGGCCTCCTGGATCCAAAGGTTCAGTTGGTCCTGCTTGCATCTCTTCAGGTCCGCATGGTGGTGACGGACCTGCTCACCAGTCCTTGGAATCCCTGTGGCACTGGTGAGATCATGAGCCAACCGGTCCCACGCCTCAGCCCTGTATGCTCCCCAGAGGACCTGGCCCTGCATGAGTTGGGCCTCATGATTGTGGACTAGGAGCCAGACCATGTACCTGGACTCCTCAATGCCCCACCTCTGTGCTCGAAAGCAACTACCCTCTCCTACTCCTGTCATTCTGCCTGCAGTTCAGTTCTACAATCGTTTATGCTGTGTATTCCCGCCTATGGGGCTTATATAGTCCGTTTTTCCCACACATATCTGTGATTGGCCATTTTGGAATTGTATCAACTTCAGTAAACCTGCATTGTCATGCTCCAGTTTGTATTCATTCCTATATATTAGCTATTATTGCATTTCTAGGTACTGCTGTCATGGCTTAGTGGTTTGGTACCTTGACTATGGTGTATAGTATCCTGGGTTCGAACCTGGCCACTGCTTTTTATTTTTCATGACTGTCTAGACATGCTGAGGGGTGTGTCTGTGTAAAGGCAGTTTTGATACGGCTTGCTCAACGTTGCCCGTCGGTTAGCTTGTTTGCGCGGTGCGCAGCTCCGCACAAACGGGGTACGCTGGTTTAAGCCTCATTTGGCTATCAGCACGCATATTACGCTCAGCTCAGTTAGGGGCACATAGATTTAGCATGTTAAACCACTGCTCAGCTACGGGCACTCATTTTGCACCAGTTAAACCACTGCTCATCTACGGGCAGATGCACTCACCCTGTTAAACTGTAGCTCAGCTATGGGCACATCTGGCATTTTTTATTCTTTTGTTACCTCACATTTCTTCAATATAAATGGGCTATTTCATTACATTTTACATAAAATGTGGTTTTATGTGTACATATTTGTCAGGGACTTGTTTCGTGCTTATTTTGCTAAAAATAAAAATTGGTGTTGTGGGGCTCGAACCATGAATGCCTGCTCTTCAGCCAACATCTCTACCGCTACGCTATTGCTTCCTGGCTTACTTTGCATATTTAGTTCTTATATGCTTTCCCACTGACTGCTAACTGTAGCTGCGCTACGGGCACGCCCGCGCAAACGAGCACACTCACGGTTAAACATTTTTACAATTTAAAAAAAATATATAACATGTTTATTTATATGTTTTCTGTTCATAGTCTGTGGGGGCATGTGTTGTGTTCTGTTTATTCACATTTCCGTGGACTCTGTCGTGGGTGTTTACTTTGGGCACTTTTCCTCTTCTGGGGGCGTGTCCGCTTACAGGGCTCGGCCTACGGACACGCCCCTACTGTCTTACATGGACCGTGTTAGCCTTAGGTGTGATTCAGCATGCTCTCATGAATATGCAAAGCATGCTGACATCACTCCGTTTAACTGCAGCCTCCGTGTATGAGTTATAACTCTTACACGGAGGCTTCGTGAATCCTGCCCACTCTCTACATTACTATACACCTCTAAAATCTTCACAAACCTGCCACCATTCCAGACAACAAAATTCTCAAAATGTTATAACAAAATTGTAAAATTTGCCACAAATTTATATTATCATACACACCACTGCCATGCCATCAGACTACTAAACTGGAATGGACTACCTAATATCCTTCACCAATCCCAGCTTCTAGTAGTCTATAGTTTAATATGCAGCCCAGGCAAGTGCCTAGCCCTTAAATTTATGATCCAGCACTATAAACTAATCAGAAATCTACTCTCCCAAGACAAATCAAAACTTACTGTAAATTAATCACCGAATACAGCAGGAGATGAGCTGTACTCCACCTATGTCTTCAAAATTGGGAACTCTGTCTCTCCCCCACTCAAAGCAAACTAAACAACTACAAACTTTTAAAACCAGTCTTAAACAGCACCTAAGACAATCCTGAATCCACCAATGTTAAGCATGCAGTCTATCTCCACATACTGATACATGAAGTACTCATAAGAACAAACAATATCAGAAAATCTGCTTCTGGTGTTAAATGCATTAATGTCTGTATGTCTAGCACACAGCAGGGGGTGGTATATAGTCTCATCTGGCCTTTAAAACTGGCATCAGTTATGACACTGCCAGCCCTGCTATCTTGAATTTTGTAAATAATCATGTCATTTGTGAATATTAATGTGATCCATATGCTTGTCTTACAAATTTAAGAGAACTAGATGTTATGTGTATATTAAACTACTGGCGCAGAAGTGTGTATTGAACTGTAAATTATATACTGAGCTTGAAGAATCTAACCACAGTGTACCCCTCTGGAAAAGAACAGAAATGTATACAAACTATATATCTATGCAAATGTATGTTTTAATAGTAGAAGTTGGAGCATACAGAGTTAACTTGCAAAACTTCAAGAAAAGAAGTTAAAATGTAAAGTGCTTTATGATGTGCTATAGGAGGTTGGTTAATGTAGTAAGGAGACAGGATGTCTAGAGCTAGAAGTTTTTCCTATTGTCTTGAAACAGAAATAATTATTAGGTTTCAAATGTAAAGTGTTTTTATTGCTCTATGACTTCATAGCAGCTGCACATCTGAGAGATGAGTATTTTTGATGCAGAGATGTTGGTTTCTGTTAGCCTGGGAACTGAAAACAGGTGGCAAAGACTGGTGTCATCCAGCTGATCCAGCAGTAATGTTTTGATATTAATTTGGGAAATCTCTCAGAGACTGTGCATTTTGCATTTGTCTTTGGACCTGGAAACATCCATCTTCAGCACTTCTGTCTTGCTAATATTAAGTAACTAGGGAAAAATCTTTTAGAGATAGGAATATAGTAAGATTAGTTTAGATGTTTTCTGTATTTATTTGAGACTGTCCTGCAGTGTTGTTTTAAAATATTTCCTGTGATTCTGAACTCTGTAGTCACTGTGCTGAGTTATTCAATATTGTCTTATTCTTTTATTATTCATTATTAAATATATGTAAACCTTTTATTTGTGGCTGGTTTGTTTAGAGATATTTAAGCTCTGTGAGTACTTGCATATATATTTGGTGACACTGTACAGGCCACTCCTAAATATCCTTGGCCTTGGTCACACTTACCATTTGGATAATATCAACATTACACAGTAGGATTGGTCACCCATTGTAAGGGCCTTATAGTAGCTGATAAAGAGCTGGTTGATGGCAGTGATAACTACCTTTTAGTAAAATCAGAACAAACCTCTGAACCGATAAAGGAACCAATGTAGCAAACAGCAAAATAGTGAAGAAAAAGGCAAACTGGTTCCAACACAGCACTCTTTAATAGCAACACAACAAGGTAAGCACTTTCATGGATTACATCCGTTTCCTCAGACCAAAATATTAAAACTCAAGTGACATCTTTAAACATTCTAGCAGCCAATGAGGGTAGACAGAATGCTGTACAATCTGATAGAATGGGTGCGTACCCATGCAGGAGGTGTATGGCTTGTGTGCGTATATATGGGGGGGGCACTTTTGTACATCCACAATTAGGTTTTGAGATTAGGACCACTTTATATGCTGATTGCCATACCAAGCACGTTGTATATTTTTGCTTCTGTACTATCTGTTTTTCATTCTATATAGGCAAAACAAATAGAGCCTTCAAGGAGAGTATTGTAGAACACCTAAGAGACATTAGGAATGCTAAGGAAACAAGTGCATTGGACATGCATGTTGCAAAAGAAGGCACTGCACATAAGTTTAAATTTTTTGTTCTAGAAGTCATACACGATAGTATTAGAGGTGGTGACAGCAATAGTAAGACAGAATCAGTGGAACAGCAGTGTATTATACATTATCAAGCTGACAAACCACCAGGTCTCAATAGTAAGGTGTATCTGAAGCCCTTTTTAAAAGTTAGAGCACTGAAACATTGACCAAGAAGTACCAGGATTTTGTCCTTGGTTTCTTATATATATCTTTGCTATGGTTTTAATTTTATATGTCCACAAGATTGACCAGTTTTATATACATATTTTAGATAGATTTTATTATATGTGTGTGTGTGTGTATATATATATATATATATATATATATATATATATATATATATATATATATATATATATATATTTCTTTTTTTATATATATATTTTAGTATATTTAAATGTTGATACATTTTAGAATTTATATTTATGTTTATGTGACAGACTAGAGTCAGTTTTAATTATGTACTTAGCAATTTTTGAGCTGCAATGTATGTTTTATAGTGTTGCTGATTTACACACTGATGATGGTTTCTTCACTGCTTAGACAAGGCAATGAATGTGCTAAATTGGTTCAGTGATTAGTGTGCCTCATTGGCTGCTAGAATGTTTAAAGCTGTGACTTGAGTTTTAATATTTTGGTCTGAGGATGTAATCTGTGAAGGAGCTTACCTTGTTGTGTTGCTATTAAAGAGTGCTGTGTTGGAACCAGTTTGTCTTTTTCTTCACTATATAACTACCTTTTAGTCTGGGAAGAAGGGGGCATAGCTAGTAAACCTGTGCCAGCCTTCCCAGGAGTGTGTGTGTGTTTTTTATATAAAACAAATTGCAAAGTGTGTGTGTCAATTACTTGGGCAGGGACACGAAGCACTGGTTAGACAGAGAGGGTCATGGAAGTTTTGGCTTGACCGCTCGGCTGAGATCTTAATCCTTTAGCTGTGCTAGTGTGGAGTTTTATTGGGGATCTGGAGAGAGCAACCAGCCCCAGACTGACTGTGATCTCTGTGTGCTCTTAATGGAAATTGAACTTTACTGTGCGTGTACTTGTCATCCTCCCAATCTGTACGTACCTCACTGGTGCTAGTGGTGAGGATTGAGTCTCCTTGATTACTGGGCCAGTGCAGGGGCATCACATATTAATTGTTTGGCAGTGGTGGAATACCCACATCACATATTAGTTAGTTGACAGTGGTGAGATAGCCACATCACATACTAATTGGCTTGTAGTGGTGTGGATATTGAATTCCTGTAGCCTGTGCACAGTGGGCAGTGAATGTGTCTGTACTCTCACTCAGCCACACAGTGAACATTCGAGTTCATGTCACAATTGTTTATTTTTTTTTGTTAGCTTAGTTAGTCAGGTAGAGGAAGCAAGCATGCCAGCAGAGGAGTATGGCAAGCTGACAAGGAGCCAGTTGGCTGAGATTTGCCAGGCTAAAGGACTGGTGCATACCAACCTGACTAAAGCAGACATGATTGCAGCTTTAGTCACAACTGCATCACAGAATAGCAACCAGGAAGACAATCAGACTGACCGTGGAGATGTACAACTCTCAAACAATGGACAGCTCAAGCTTTCCACAGAGGGCTTAAAAATACATCTGGAGTTAAAGAGACTTGAGTTGGAGGCCAAGTATTTGGAAATAGAAGCAGCAGAGGGACTGAGACATCTGGAGGCTGAGGAAAATGAGAAACTGTGATGTCTGCAGGCTGAGGAGAATGATAAGCAGAGGCAACATGAAAAGGAGATGCTGACTCTTCACCAGAGTCATGGAGGTAATGGTAAAGGGAGTAACTGAACCCCAGAAGCAACAAAGGTCAGTATATTTCTTCCACAATTTACAGAGGGGGATAATTTTGATAGTTTCATTCATAAGTTTGAAAGGGTATATAAACAGTATAATGTTGACGAAGGGCTCTGGGTATGGTTCCTGACCAAATTACTATATGGTAAAGCTGTAACTGTTCTTTCCAAACTGTCTGATACCAATTGTTTAAATTATAATACAGTCAAAATGTGTTTGTTAGAATGTTTTAAGTTAACACCCAAGCTTTTAGGAAAAAGTTTCATGAGCAAAGACGCAAGGCAGATGAAAGTGTGCGTGAATATGTTGCTGAAGTAAGCACTTATTTTATAGGTGGGTGAGTGGATGTCAGGGCATCACTTTTGAAGGGTTGGCTGACCTTTTGGTGAGGGAACAAGCCCTCAGCACTTTGCCTGAGGACATGAGTATCTGGTTAGCTGATAGACAATGCACTACTGCAGATGAATTGGGGAAGAAGGGAGACCTATACCAAGCAAGCAGGACTTCACTGCACAGGAAAGAGACACACAGTGTTGCTCATGGGTCTGAGGAAACCCATGGTGGGCAGCCCAGACTGCCCCAACAGAGTCTGCCAGTAGCAGGGGAAGCCACTAGTCCAGGTACATGTCCAGGACCAAGGGTTACATGTTTTAAATACAACCAGTGGGGCCATGTAGCATATAGATATCCATGGAGGCAAGAGGGGAACAAAAGGTGGGAGAGCCAGTAAGTGGGAATGACAAAATGCCAGCAGTAAGTTGTCTCAAGACAACAAGGGTACCAAGCTACCACAAGAGGCTATATCCTATCTTAGTGAATGGGAAAGAGGCCATTGCTAAGAGAGACACAGCCTCTGACCTAACCATTGTGAAGCCTGCAATGGTTACAGAGGAGTACTACTTGCTTGGGCAGTCTATTCCAGTCAGAGCTGTAGGCAGGACCCCATTCCAGATACCTTTGGCTAGGGTTCACCTTGACTGGGAGGGTGAAAAGGGAATCAATCAAGTAGGTGTGTTTGAGGATATCCCTGCAGATGTCCTGATAGGGAATGATTTTGATAATGCAGTACAGTGTGTCCATGTAGTTACAAGCAGTCAGGCTTGGAGACAAGCATGCAGGTCTGGTAGCCTGGGGGAGACCCAGACAGACCACACACTTGTAGCCAGGACTAGTGAGGTGGTTACTTCAGAGAAGGAGCTAGCCTGCAGCAGTGAGACTGAAGGTGAGCTACAGCTGCTTGTGGATACTGATGTTCCCTTGGACAGAGTGACTGCAAGGACAGAGATGAGTGCTAGTACCCAGGCTGACAGTGAGGCACTGCTATCAGAGGATACCAGGTTTTCTCTGAATGGGGAACTGGGAAGGGTTACAAAGAGAGAGTTAAGACAGGCTCAGCTCTCAGACCCTACATTACAAGGCCTGAGGGAGGTGGCTAGTGAGGCACCTGATTCTCAAGGGAAGGGGGGATCTGTATACTGGGACAAAGGGTTACTGTATAGAGAGTGGACCCCTGAGGCAGGGCTAGAGGGTGAGAGAATACAGCAGTTGGTAGTGTCCAGAGCCTACTGTCTGGCACTTCTAGCCATAGCCCAATGATATTCCCATTGCAGGTCATATGGGCATAAAACATGCAAAGAAACTTATTATGCAGAACATCTATTAGCCTGGTATTTCCAGAGATGTAACAGGGTACTGCAGGACCTGTGAGCAGTACAAAAAGGTAGGCAAGGCAGGAGACAAGGTGAAAGCTACTTTGATGACTTTGCCTGTGATTGAGGAGCCATTTCAGAGGGTAGCTATGGATATTGTGGGGCCTCTTAGTACCCCAAGTTCCACAAGGAAAAAGTATATCCTAGTGGTAGTAGATTATGCTACCAGATACCCTGAGACAGTGGCTCTGTCCTCCATTGAGGCAGAAAAGGTGGCAAATGCTTTGTTAAAGATTTTCAGCAAGGTAGGTTTCAAAAAAGAAATACTGACTGACAGAGGTGCCAACTTCATGTCAGACCTGCTGGCTTGTCTGTGGAAGTAGTGTGGGGTGGAGCACCTAAAGACCACCCCCTACCATCCCCAGACTAATGGTCTTGTAGAGAGGTTAAACTTTACACTCAAGACTATGCTAGAGGCATTTGCAGACCAGTTTAAGAGAGACTGGGACAAATATTTGCCATATCTGTTGTTTGCTTACAGAGAGGCTCCCCAGGAATCCACAGGTTTTTCACCCTTTGAGGTGTATGGTATAGGGTGAGGAGACCTCTAGATTTGATTCTAGATGAGTGGGAGGTTGAGTGTGAATCCCACAAGGAGTCTGTTGTGGCATATGTCCTAAACCTCAGGACAAGGATCAGGGAACTCACGGGCTTTGCCCAGGAGAACCTGGCAGAAGCCCAACAGCAGAAAAAGGTGTGGTATGACAGGAATTTTCAAGCTAGAGAGTATGCTGCAGGGCAGCAGGTAATGTTTCTCATTCCTGTCAGACACAACAAGCTGCAGGCAGCCTGGCGGGGACCCTACAAGGTAGTAAGGAAGGTCAGTGATGTTAACTGTATGAGAGAACTGCTAGGCAGAAAGTGGGGGCACAAATTGTACCATGTTAACATGATAAAACATTACCATAATAGTGAGGCCTTTGGGCTGAGTATTTGCAGTGGATTGCAGGAGTAGTCTGAGGGGGATCTGGTGTCTGATCTTCTCAGTGAGGCTCAGACTGACACCTCACTGGAAGGGGTAGCTATGTCCCAGTAGCTATCCCTACCCAGGTTCGAGACATATGAGCAGTGTTACAGGAGTTTGAAGACATGTTCACTGGGAGACCAGGGTGCACCCACCTGGTGCAGCACCATGTGGCTATAGGACCCCAAGGCCAATTAAGCAAGCCCCTTATAGGGTACCTGAGAGAGTCAAACAAACTCTGAGGGAGGAGATACAGGAAATGTTGGAACTAGCATGACTTCAGGAGCCAAGCAGCCCCTGGGCCTCCACGGTGGTGCTGGTACTAAAGAAGGATGGCAGCACCAGGTTTTGTTTGAAATACAGGAAATTGAATAGTCACACAGAGTCAGATGCTTACCTCAGGTCTAGGACAGAGGATGCCCTAGAGCAGCTGGGTGGGCCTAAAGTATCTTACCACTATTAATCTTACCAGGGGTTACTTACAAGTGCCTTTGACTCCCAGTGCCAGGGGAGGTCAGCCTTTGTGACTCCCTTTGACTTGTATGAGTTGACAAAGATGCCCATTGGGATAGAAAATGCCCTAGCAACTTTCCAGAGGTTAGTAGATCATATCCTAGGAGGAGCAAGAGATTTTTCCCTTGCTTACCTAGATGATATTGCCATCAACAGTCATTCTTGGCAAGAGCACCTTCAGCATTTCAGGGAGGTGCTGGGCAGAGTACAGAGGGCAGGGTTGACCATTAAGCCCAGCAAATATCAGGTGGGTATGGCATAGTTCTCCTACTGGGGACATAGAGTGGGGAGTGGTAAAATCAGGCCAGAACCTGCCAAAGTGGAAGCCATTCAGGCATGGCCTGCCTCTGTTACCAAAAAGCAGTTGAGGGTATTTTTAGGGACAGCAGGGTACTACAGAAAGTTTGTCCCCAGTTATAGTACCATAGCAGCTCCTGTCACAGACCTGACAAGGAAAAACAGGCCAGATAAGGTAATGTGGACCCCAGCATATGCAGGCATTCCAGAAGCTTAAAGGAGCTTGGGAGGACCCCCTGTGCTAGCCAGTCTAGATTACAGCAAAGAATTTGTTGTGCAGGTGGATGCTTCAACCCATGGAATGGGGACTGTACTTAGCCAGGTTTCCTCAGAGAGAAAAGCGCACCCTGTGGTATATCTCAGTCATAGGCTCCAAGTCAGGGAGGAATGCTATGCAGCTGTAGAAAAGGAATGCCTAGCTATAGTGTGGGCACTGCAGAAACATCAGCCTTATCTGTATGGAAGGAAATTCACTGTAGTTACAGACCATAATCCCTTAAAATGGCTACATCGAGCCAGCCAGCAAAATGCCAAGTTACTAAGGTGGAGCCTATGGTTGCAAGCATATGATATGACAGTGCAACACCACAGTGGAGTTAGAAATACCAATACAGATGGTGTCTCAAGACAGGGAATGGGGTAGTGTATTCTCAGATAGATTCATCCTCTTAAGCAATGTTTCTCAAGGGTTACTTGAAAAACTAGCTTGAGTTTTCTGGGAAGGGAGAAATGTGATACTGCCAGCCCAGCTATCTGGAATTTTGTAAATAATCATGTCATTTGTGAATATTAATGTGATTCATATGCTTGTCTTACAAATGCAAGGTAACTATATGTTATGTATATATTAAACTACTGGTGCAGAAGTGTATGTAGAACTGTATGCTATGTGCTGAGCTTCAAGAATGTAACCACAGTGTACCTTACTGGAAAAAAAACAGATATGTATATAAGAATTGGAAGGAACAGGTCACAAATCACGCCAGCCAAGGTGAAAAATATATATATCCTTTTACTTGTAAGCGCTTTCATGCACAATAGTATATGCACTTCTTCAGACAAATACACAAGTATACCAAGACACTTTATATAGGCCTTTGAATACCCAGGTGACTCATTTAATAAGTAATTATCCAATTAGTTAATTGAAATAAGGGTTATTCAAAGCCAACTTCAGTTGTAAAAACAAATAACCAGACAAACAAACCTAGCCCTTGTTTACATTGCTAAGCTTACCAACTACTAATTCTCTCTACAATATGTGACATAAAATTAAAAACTGATAATCACATTAAATAATACCATGTATATTAAAGTCTTAAATTAAAAATGTTTATATCTATAATAACAATTTCATAAATATTGCCAAGAAATTATTATAATTAATAATAATATGTATATGTATATGTATATTATTAAATATATGATAATAAAAAATGTGTATATGAACATGTATACTAACAGTTAAAATGACAGTGTAGGAAATACAGATGTAAACTTATGTTTTGCATAAGAAACATTTTTTATCTGTTTAAAGCTTTCATGTTAAGTAGACATTTTATGGAACACATATCATTAATTCCTGGAAATGTATAGGCATTTGTTTTTAGTTGCCAAAGAAGTTCGTGTTCCTGCAACTTTAAACACCATGCTCCCCCTCTAGGATTCCTTTGAACCTTCTCAACTACATTAAATAAAAAGCTGTGTGAGTTGTTTTCATTAATGTGTTTAGCTAAGGCGTTAGACAGATTTTGTTTAGATATAGCGTAAAGATGTTCGTATATACGGGTCTTCAATGAACGCTCTGTCTTACCAAAATAATATACAGCACAATCTTTACACTTAGCAAGATAAACGACTCCTTGACTTTCACAGTTATATTTATCATTAATATAATACTTTATACCACGAACCGTGAAAGTCGAGCCTGTTTGTATGTGCTTGCAATATTTACAACAACCACACTTGAACATCCCTTTATTAGGCTTGTAAGTTTTTATAGGGAATTCTAATAGCTGTTTTATAGTTAGTCCTTTCCTATATATTATAGTAGGTTTTGGACCTAATAGGGAATGAAGTTTTTTATTCTGTATAATACATTCCCAATTATTTTGCAATATTCCTCTTATCTGCCCTGTATTTGAATTAAATTGGGTAAGGAAGCTAGCATTATAGTTGTTCATTATGCTTTTGTTATTTTGAATGTTATCATACACAATATTTACATTTGACATTTCTGTGTTATGAACAGTTCCTTGAAAGATGGAAGTAATAAGTCCATTTTTCCTTTTATTGTTTACTTCCCAAAAAACTGAGCTTACCAACTGATTTGGGTATCCTCTGTTGTTAAACATTTCACACAGCTTCCAACATTCCTCCTCGAATGTTTCATCTGTTGAACACATTCGGGAAGCCCGGACAAACTGTCCTTTAACAACCCCCTTCTTTTGATGGAAGGGATGGTTGCTGGTGAAATGTAGAAAAGAATTACTATATGTGGATTTTCTAAATATTTTCGTAATAAAAACGTTGTTTGTTAAATCTTTTGTAATATTGATATCCAAAAAGTTAATTGATGTATCATTCAGGATTTTTTCAAGCATAACAGCTCTTATTAATAAAATAAGTGAAACCAAGAAGAGGAAAATTCATAGAGATAAGCTAGCTTATGAGAAAGGAGCTGCTTATCCGGACCCCCCTACAATCAACAACCAACATGGTACTACCGCAACAACATTTGAACCTAGTGCAACAACAGGAACGGATGTACACACTACAGCAGAGGACGACTTGGATGCCTTTTTAGAAACTGACAACAGCGTTCTTTCTCATAATGAGCAACTTCCCCAATACCCTAGGCGTAGTGAGCGCATTAACAGTAATAATAAAAAGAAGCAAAATCAACAAAGAAACCAGAATACAAATAACCAAGATTATCAACAGGGTTTTCAGCGTGGTCATCCCAACGCTCAGAAGAAAACGAATTGGAATCGCAAGGGTCACAACAAGTTTACATTCAACAAACGGAAGAGGTGATGCTAGACAACGCATTCCCGAAAATTCTTACGAGTAAGAGTAATGACTTTAAAATATACAATTTTACAGATTGTGAAATAAGCTCAGATTTTGTTGAATTGTTAGCTAAGGGATTTACATTTGTATTACCTTCAAAATTTAATCTTGGTAAAGTTCTTTGTGATTTAAAACTGTTTCTGCGCAAACTAAACTTGAAAATGTTATTTGGTGAACAAGATGGCATCCAACAATCTAATGAATATGTAGCAAGTGTTTTCAATCCCCCTTTAGATCAAAATCTAATGATTTTTGAAAAAATAACTGAAATGCATTTAAGGGGTTTGTATAATGAAAGCAGAATGAGTAAACCACTATCTACAAATGAATTTGATTTAATCACCTTTGCAAAAGTTCACGAAATACGTGTAATGAAACCAGATAAGGGTGGGGGAGCAGTTCTTATGTATGAAGCGGATTACGTTGATAAAATGTATGATTTGTTATCTTCTAAAGAATATACAAAAGTTTCCCTCAATGAGCTTAATCAAGCTTATCAAAAAATAAGGAACTATTTAAGTGACTTGTTTATAGAGGGGAACATAACTTTTGAGATGTACCATTATTTTTCAATGCCGGCACCCCTTACCCCGATTTTGTTCGGGGTTCCGAAACTTCATAAAAATATTTCTACACCACCTTTTAGACCTATAATAGATGGGCGCAACTCAATAACATATTCTTGCGCTAAATGGGTTGATAACAAGTTAAAAGCATTTTTAAAAACTGAAAGCCAGATATGCAAGGATTCTTGGCACATCTTGAAGAACTTAAATCATATATCTTTCAACGCTGATTATATCTTCCTAACAGCAGACATTAAAAACTTATATACGGTTATCCCTCAAAGTATAGGGCTGGATTGGGTAAGAGATTTTTTACTGTTAAAAAACTGCCCAGGTAAAGATGTTGATTTAATAATTACCATCTTAGAATTGGTTTTAGAAAACAACTACTTTATGTTTCAAAAGGATATATTTTTACAACAATCAGGGGTAGCAATGGGGTCCCCATGCGGAGGCAGTTTTGCCAACGCAGTGATGGCTTTCTGGGAGCATACATATATTTTTCCTCATGATTTATTTCGCAAAATTAAGGTATGGTACACACGGTACCAAGATGACATCCTGATGGTACTCAATAGTACCCCAGAGGAAGCTATACAACTAATCGATGAAATGAATTCCTTTTCTTCCTTTTTGGATTTCACCTATGAACTGAATGATACATCAATTAACTTTTTGGATATCAATATTACAAAAGATTTAACAAACAATGTTTTTATTACTAAAATATTTAGAAAATCTACATATAGTAATTCTTTCCTACATTTCACCAGCAACCATCCCTTCCATCAAAAGAAGGGGGTTGTTAAAGGACAGTTTGTCCAGGCTTCTCGAATGTGTTCAACAGATGAAACATTCGAAGAGGAATGCTGGAAACTGTGTGAAATGTTTAACAACAGAGGATACCCAAATCAGTTGGTAAGCTCAGTTTATTGGGAAGTAAACAACAAAAGGAAAAATGGACTTATTACTTCCATTTTTCGAGGAACTGTTCATAACATAGAAACGTCAAATACAATTACTGCGTATGACAATATTCAAAATAATAAAAGCATAATGAACAACTATAATGCTAGCTTCCTTACCCAATTCAATTCAAATATAGGGCAGATAAGAGGAACATTGCAAAATAATTGGGAATGCATCATACAAAATAAAAAACTTCATTCCCTATTAGGTCCAAAACCTATTATAGTATATAAGAAAGGACTAACTATAAAACAGCTATTAGAATTCCCTTCAAAAACCTACAAGCCTAATAAAGGGATGTTTAAGTGTGGTTGTTGTAAATATTGCAAGCACATACAAACAGGCTCGACTTTCACGGTTCGTGGTATAAAGTATTATATTAATGATAAATATAACTGTGAAAGTCAAGGAGTCGTTTATCTTGCTAAGTGTAAAGATTGTGCTGTATATTATTTTGGTAAGACAGAACGTTCATTGAAGACCCGTATATATGAACATCTTTATGCTATATCTAAACATAATCTGTCTAACGCCTTAGCTAAACACATTAATGAAAACAACTCACACAGCTTTTTATTTAATGTAGTTGAGAAGGTTCAAAAGAATCCTAGAGGGGGAGCGTGGTGTTTAAAGCTGCAGGAACACGAACTTCTTTGGCAATTAAAAACAAATGCCTATACATTTCCAGGAATTAATGATATGTGTTCCATAAAATGTCTACTTAATATGAAAGCTTTAAACAGATAAAAAATGTTTCTTATGCAAAACATAAGTTTACATCTGTATTTCCTACACTGTCATTTTAACTGTTGGTATACATGTTCATATACACATTTTTTATTATTATATGTTTAATAATATACATATACATATACATAGTATTATTAATTATAATAATTTCTTGGCAATATTTATGAAATTGTTATTATAGATATAAACATTTTTAATTTAAGACTTTAATATACATGGTATTATTTAATGTGATTATCAGTTTTTAACTTTATGTTACATACTGTAGAGAGATTTAGTAGTTGGTAAGCTTAGCAATGTAAACAAGGGCTAGGTTTGTTTGTTAGTTGGTTGTTTTTACAACTGAAGTTGGCTTTGAATAACCCTTATTTCAATTAACTAATTGGATAATTACTCATTAAATGAGTCATCTGGGTATTCAAAGGCCTATAAAAAGTGTCTTGTTATACTTGTGTATTTGTCTGAAGAAGTGCATATACTATTGTGCATGAAAGCGCTTACAAGTAAAGGATATATATAATTTTCACCTTGGCTGGCGTGATTTGTGACCTGCTCCTTCCAATTCTCATTTTTTACAAGTTTTTGGTGTGGTTCGTTTATTAGATATGTATATAAACTATATACCTATGCAAATGTATGTTTTAAAAGTAGAAGTTGGAACATACAGAGTTAACTTACAAATCTTCAAGAAAATAAGTTGAAATGTAAAGTGTTTTACAATGTGCTATATGAGGTTAGTTAATGCAGTAAGGAGACAGGATGTCTAGAGCTCGAAGTTTTTCCTACTGTCTTCAAACAGAAATAATTACTAGGTTTCAAATGTAAATTGTTTTTATTCCTCTGTGACGTACTAGCAGCTGCACATCTGAGAGATAAGCATTTTTGACACAGAGATGTTGGTTTCTGTTAGCCTGCAAACTGAAGACAGGTGACAAAGATTGATGTCATCCAGCTGACCAAGCAGTAATGTTTTGATATTAATTTGGGAGGTCTCTCAGAGACTGTGCATTTTGTATTTGTCTTTGGATCTGGAAACATCAGTCTTCAGCACTTCTGCCTTGCTAATAGTAAGTAACCAGGGAAAAGTAATTTTTTAGAGATAGATAGTAATATAGTAAGATTAGTTTAGATGTTTTCTGTACTTACTTGAGACTGTCCTGCAATGTTGTTTTAAAATATTTCCTGTGATTCTGATCTCTATAGTCACTGTGCTGAGTTATTGAATATTGTCTTGTTCTTTTATTATTTATTATTAAATATATTTAAATCTTTTAATTGTGGCTTGTTTGTTTAGAGATATTTAAGCTCTTAGCGTACTTGCATCTGTATTTGGTGACACTGTACAGGTCACTCCTAAGTAGCCTTGGTCACACTTTCCATTTGGATAATAATAACATTACACAGTAGGATTGGTCACCCTTTGTAAAGGTCTTATAGTAGCTGATAAAGACCTGGTTGGTGACAGTGATAACTACCTATTAGTCTGGGCAGAAGGGGGCATAGCTAGTAAACCTGTGCCAGCCTTTCCCAGGAGTGTGTGTGTTTGTATATAAATCACATCTCAAAGTGTGTGTGTGTGTCAGCGACTTGTAAGGGACATAAAACACTGGCTGGACAGAGAGGGTGATGGTGGTTTTGGCTTGACTGCTCGGCTAAGATCTTAACCCTATAGCTGTGCCAGTGGGGAGGCTTACTGGGGATATGGAGAAAGAAAGTAAAGTGCGGGTGCAAGTCCAAGCCACACCACGAATCCACAAATGAATAATAAACGCTGGTGTTTAATGCTAATTTATTTTCAGTAAAAATGCGTTTTCGCCGCTGAAAAAGCCAGCAGCTTCCTCAGAACAAATACAAAGTATCAACCGCCAAACCATTTAAATATAGACAGGAAATGTATAAATTCTCATCATTTCCTGTTCTGGCATAAATACTCTGAAAGCAAACAGAAACATACAATAAGCTATCAGTTAATACATACTAGTTAATAAAAATTAAAAATTAATTAATAAAAATATTAACCAAATTTTAGATCAAAGAAAAATTCAATGAAAATATATACCAATAGTGCCTAGTGCATGGTGGTAAAGCACTTAAAATTCTAATCGTATTAAATACATATTTATGGACACATTAAATGTCAAAATGCAAAATTTATGAATTTAAAATAATATTTGTAATAATATTTATTAAAATGTATTGCATTATATAACACTATCAATTTCAAAAATAATAAATATCAAAAGAAATTTATGTATCACCATGTTAAAAAGCCATATCATGAAGTAACATTGAAAAAGTGTGCATTATATGGCATAAAGTACACTCTTTTAAATATACCTATCTCATGTAACTTTTCATCCTAAGAACAGCTGAAATATTACAATTCTCATTGAGGCCGGGTGAATTGAAGGCATCTAATCTAATTTGCCATTCCAGTTCCCGTAACTCCAACATGAGAGAAAGGGGGCCACCTCTCACACTAGGTGACATTCGGTCAATACCCATGAACAAAAATTTATGGTCTGGGTTATTTAATGTATGTTTGGCAAGGGCGTTGTCAATCTTGCTATTCCTAATAGCGTAAACGTGTTGATAGACACGTTCTTTCAACTTCCGATCCGTCTTACCAACATAAAATGCTTGACATTGTTGGCAAAACGCAATATACACAACTGATTTTGTCTCACAGTTAATTCTGTGGTAAATGTGATATTTCCTCCCTTTCAAACAGAAACTTTCACCCGGTTTTAAAAATTTACACCAATTACACGCCCCACACACTATTGTCCCCTTGTTTTTGTTAAACTGGTCAATGTATGGTCTCCTTTGTAACAATTCTTTTAAGTTTTGTCCTCTCCTATATACAACTTTTGGGCATACTCCCAATTTCTCTATGAGAAAAGTGTCGTTACTAAAGAAGTGCCAATTTTTAAAGATGGTTTCACATACCATTTTTGAATCAACACTAAAGGTAGTGATAAAACTGGTGCAGTAATCGACACCTACTCTCGCTACATTGTCCCCAGGTGTTGGACTCACTGTCAAAGGACCGTTTGCACAATTAAGTGGGCTCCCATTTTGAATTCCTTGACTAACTTTCACATCAAGTAAAGGTTTGTAAAAACCAGTGGATCGTTTAAACCTTACCTCTTCAATGATACTGTCAATGAGGGTACCAGTGTAATCTCTATTAAGAAAGAGATCCCTCAAGAAACAACACTCTTGATTAAAAGAGTCAATCGTATTGCACATACACGCTCTCACCTGTCCCTTCACAATAGATCTTTTCTGTCTTAGTGGGTGTGAACTAGCGAAGTGGAGGAGAGAATTGCAGTAGGTGGGTTTTCTATGTACAGAAGATAGATAACATTTACTAATACTGTCCTTGATTAAATTAACATCAAGGTAATTAATTTCATGGACAGAAAATTGGTGTGTAAATCTAAGGAAACTTGTTGTCTTGTTCATATATTGCAACAAAATTTCTGCGATCAGTATCAACCCCATGAAATAAAATAAAAATGTCATCAAGGAAACGCGTATAGAAACAAATTTTATCTTTAAATTCAACATTGTTCAACAAATATCTGTTTTCCCAAAAGGACATGAAAAAGTTTGTCACGCTTCGCGCAGGGGAGCCCATACCCCCTTGTTTTGGAGATAAAATTTATTATCAAAGATGAAGAAATTGGATCCAAGAACGACATCAAAGTTCTGTTATGATGTCAATTTCATTTTGGATGACTTCCATTTCCTGTAGTTTTAAACCAATCCATTCTATGGCTTCCTGATGAGGAATGGAAGTATATAAATCGACAACGTCGATAGTAAGGAAGTTGTCACCTTCATCAAATGAAATATTATTGATATTAATGAGGAATGACCAGGAGTCCTTACAAATGACTGGGATATTTTTAATATACTTGCCCAGTATGTAATCAATCAATCTAGCACAGGGATATGTCATAGAGAGTCTTCCATCGACTAATGCTCTCATAGGTGGATTCCCAAGGTCCTTATGGATCTTGGGAATTCCAAACATGACCGGGGTCTTGGGAAAAGAGATATCCAAAAAATTATACATGTCAATATCTATCTTCCCTTCCAAAACATATCACGTAAATACCCTTTAATTCTGTTATAGGAAACATTCATTTCGTTTATAGAAGAAGGGCTATATGCTGGCGAATCAAGAATCAGCAACATTTTTTCAATGTATGTGTCATTATCAAAAATGACAAGCCCTCCCCCTTTATCAGGCTTCACTGCACGTAATGTGTTAAAGTTGTTCAGAGCTATTCTCTGTTCTCTACTAATGTTAGGAGAGGAAAAATTCCTTGCTTTCCTAGATTCCTCCTTAATATGTATAAAATCAACTTCGCAAACTTTTTCGAAGATGCGCAAACCTATATGCAAAGGAGGATTGAAAACACTGGGCATTTTTAAACTTTGCATTATATTCCCAGTTTCATGGTCGAACAGTAAATTCAAATTAAGTTTCCTGACGAAACTTTTCAAATCAATGATGGTTTTAGTTAGGTTGAAATGTGAACTAGGAATGAAAGTGTTACCCCTTGCCATTACCTCAATAAGCTCAGGTTCTAAATCAATACTTGAAAAATTGTACACTGTAAAATCACCTTTAGAATTGGTTTGTATAGTGGGACCTCTTTGGGGATGAATAGGTGTATCATTGATGGTTTCGATGTTTTCAAAAACATCACCAGGTAAATCAGGGCTCAGTTGTTCCGAGCCCTGTTCCTGGTAAAATAAGTCCGCTGGGGTTGTGGTCCTAAAAAATTCTCTCTATTATTATTTTGGTGATTCTGCTTATTTTGGACATTCCTACCTTTATTATTACCTTTGATCCTATTAGTAGTTGAATTCCTACTTTCATGTGCAAGTCCGTCCCATTATTAACCCCGGGTCCAAGGGGTGTATCAGATTGACAAGCCTCAAAAGTGTCTGAACCATCAGCCCCTCCGGGTATTTCATGTGGAATGGAAACATTAAGTTTCGGGTACGCTTGTTGGTTGGAATAAGCAATCCTATCCCTGCACAACTTTTTAGTTTTATTTTGTTTCAATTTAATCATGAGTGCATCAATACTATTAAAAATTCTATTATAATCAAATTTATATCGTAAAAAATCTGAATCAAGCTTGATTATGTCGTCTAATCGACCAATTTCATCTGTTAACATGGTGATGTTTATATCATAATGTTTGATCAATAATTCAAGCAATTGAACACCTTGCTTGTCAAACAATGTTTTTAAGTCCATGAAAAACGAAGGATCCTGTATGAAACCAGAAGGGCAAAAAGAACTTCGCAAGCCCTTCGGTATAATATTGTCGCTCAAACATTGCTTGAAGTAAGAAACTTCAAGTTGTAATTTCTTTAGTTTGAGCAATTTCATATCAAGCTTCTTTAAATTATCCATAATTGTATCAACACATACAGGCTGCAGGTGTGTACCCATAGTAAGTTGTTCATCCGGACCGACTGGTGTAAATGAAAATGGTTGCAAGTTATTAATCCAGTCGGAAATCGTAGAAACTCCAACAAGTCTCGGGCTAGAGTTGGTGTTGTTAATAGCCTCGGAATAAGAGGCTGAAACTTGAGCGCGTTGACCATCCAGGGTAGGAACGTCACTGCCTGGGATACGCTGACCATTAGGTATAAAAACATCACCTCCCGAAGTGGAAGGTAAATTCATGTTGCTGCGGTCACATTGCCCAAGAAGTGGTCGGTTTCTACGATTTCCGACTGGATTAATAACTTGCAACCATTTTCATTTACACCAGTCGGTCCGGATGAACAACTTACTATGGGTACACACCTGAAGCCTGTATGTGTTGATACAATTATGGATAATTTAAAGAAGCTTGATATGAAATAGCTCAAACTAAAGAAATTACAACTTGAAGTTTCTTACTTCAAGCAATGTTTGAGCGACAATATTATACCGAAGGGCTTGCGAAGTTCTTTTTGCCCTTCTGGTTTCATACAGGATCCTTCATTTTTCATGGACTTAAAAACATTGTTTGACAAGCAAGGTGTTCAATTGCTTGACTTATTGATCAAACATTATGATATAAACATCACCATGTTAACAGATGAAATTAGTCGATTAGACGACATAATCAAACTTGATTCAGATTTTTTACGATATAAATTTGATTATAATAGAATTTTTAATAGTATTGATGCACTCATGATTAAACTGAAACAAAATAAAACTAAAAAGTTGTGCAGGGATAGGATTGCTTATTCCAACCAACAAGCGTACCCGAAACTTAATGTTTCCATTCCACATGAAATACCCGGAGGGGCTGATGGTTCAGACACTTTTGAGGCTTGTCAATCTGATACACCCCTTGGACCCGGGGTTAATAATGGGGACGGACTTGCACATGAAAGTAGGAATTCAACTACTAATAGGATCAAAGGTAATAATAAAGGTAGGACTGTCCAAAATAAGCAGAATCACCAAAATAATAATAGAGAGAATGTTTTAGGACCACAACCCCATCGGACTTATTTTACCAGGAACAGGGCTCGGAACAACTGAGCCCTGATTTACCTGGTGATGTTTTTGAAAACATCGAAACCATCAATGATACACCTATTCATCCCCAAAGAGGTCCCACTATACAAACCAATTCTAAAGGTGATTTTACAGTGTACAATTTTTCAAGTATTGATTTAGAACCTGAGCTTATTGAGGTAATGGCAAGGGGTAACACTTTCATTCCTAGTTCACATTTCAACCTAACTAAAACCATCATTGATTTGAAAAGTTTCGTCAGGAAACTTAATTTGAATTTACTGTTCGACCATGAAACTGGGAATATAATGCAAAGTTTAAAAATGCCCAGTGTTTTCAATCCTCCTTTGCATATAGGTTTGTGCATCTTCGAAAAAGTTTGCGAAGTTGATTTTAGACATATTAAGGAGGAATCTAGGAAAGCAAGGAATTTTTCCTCTCCTAACATTAGTAGAGAACAGAGAATAGCTCTGAACAACTTTAACACATTAAAGTGCAGCAGTGAAGCCTGATAAAGGAGGGCTTGTCATTTTGATAATGACACATACATTGAAAAAATGTTGCTGGTTCTTGATTCGCCAGCATATAGCCCTTCTTCTATAAACGAAATGAATGTTTCCTATAACAGAATTAAAGGGTATTTACGTGATATGTTTTTGGAAGGGAAGATAGATATTGACATGTATAATTTTTTGGATATCTCTTTTCCCAAGACCCCGGTCATGTTTGGAATTCCCAAGATCCATAAGGACCTTGGGAATCCACCTATGAGAGCATTAGTCGATGGAAGACTCTCTATGACATATCCCTGTGCTAGATTGATTGATTACATACTGGGCAAGTATATTAAAAATATCCTAGTCATTTGTAAGGATTCCTGGTCATTCCTCATTAATATCAATAATATTTCATTTGATGAAGGTGACAACTTTCTTACTATCGACGTTGTCGATTTATATACTTCCATTCCTCATCAGGAAGCCATAGAATGGATTGGTTTAAAACTACAGGAAATGGAAGTCATCCAAAATGAAATTGACATCATAACAGAACATTTGGATGTCGTTCTTGGATCCAATTTCTTCATCTTTGATAATAAATTTTATCTCCAAAAACAAGGGTTATGGGCCTACCATGGGCGAGCATGGCAAACTTTTTCATGTCCTTTTGGGAAAACAGATATTTGTTGAACAATGTTGAATTTAAAGATAAAATTTGTTTCTATACGCGTTTCCTTGATGACATTTTTATTTTATTTCATGGGGTTGATACTGATGCGGAAATTTTGTTGCAATATATGAACAAGACAACAAATTTCCTTAGATTTACACACCAATTTTCTGTCCATGAAATTAATTACCTTGATGTTAATTTAATCAAGGACAGTATTAGTAAATGTTATCTATCTTCTGTACATAGAAAACCCACCTACTGCAATTCTCTCCTCCACTTCGCTAGTTCACACCCACTAAGACAGAAAAGATCTATTGTGAAGGGACAGGTAGTGAGGGCCGTACGTATGTGCAATACGATTGACTCTTTTAATCAAGAGTGTTGTTTCTTGAGGGATCTCTTTCTTAATAGAGATTACCCTGGTACCCTCATTGACAGTATCATTGAAGAGGTAAGGTTTAAACGATCCACTGGTTTTTACAAACCTTTACTTGATGTGAAAGTTAGTCAAGGAATTCAAAATGGGAGCCCACTTAATTGTGCAAACGGTCCTTTGACAGTGAGTCCAACACCTGGGGACAATGTAGTGAGAGTAGGTGTCGATTACTGCACCAGTTTTATCACTACCTTTAGTGTTGATTCAAAAATGGTATGTGAAACCATCTTTAAAAATTGGCACTTCATTAGTAACGACACTTTTCTCGTAGAGAAATTGGGAGTATGCCCAAAAGTTGTATATAGGAGAGGACAAAACTTAAAAGAATTGTTACCAAGGAGACCATACATTGACCAGTTTAACAAAAACAAGGGGACAATAGTGTGTGGGGTGTGTAATTGGTGTAAATTTTTAAAACCGGGTGAAAGTTTCTGTTTGAAAGGGAGGAAATATCACATTTACCACAGAATTAACTGTGAGACAAAATCAGTTGTGTATATTATGCTTTTGCCAACAATGTCAAGCATTTTATGTTGCTAAGACGGATCGGAAGTTGAAAGAACGTGTCTATCAACACGTTTACGCTATTAGGAATAGCAAGATTGACAACGCCCTTGCCAAACATACATTAAATAACCCAGACCAAAAATTTTTGTTCATGGGTATTGACCGAATGTCACCTAGTGTGAGAGGTGGCCCCCTTTCTCTCATGTTGGAGTTACGGGAACTGGAATGGCAAATTAGATTAGATGCCTTCAATTTACCCGGCCTCAACGAGAATTGTAATATTTCAGCTGTTCTTAGGATGAAAAGTTACATGAGATAGGTATATTTAAAAGAGTGTACTTTATGCCATATAATGCACACTTTTTCAATGTTACTTCATGATATGGCTTTTTAACATGGTGATACATAAATTTCTTTTGATATTTATTATTTTTGAAATTGATATTGTTATATAATGCAATACATTTTAATAAATATTATTACAAATATTATTTTAAATTCATAAATTTTGCATTTTTACATTTAATGTGTCCATAAATATGTATTTAATACGATTAGAATTTTAAGTGCTTTACCACCATGCACTAGGCACTATTGGTATATATTTTCATTGAATTTTTCTTTGATCTAAAATTTGGTTAATATTTTTATTAATTAATTTTTAATTTTTATTAACTAGTATGTATTAACTGATAACTTATTGTATGTTTCTGTTTGCTTTCAGAGTATTTACGCCAGAACAGGAAATGACGAGAATTTATACATTTCCTGTCTATATCTAAATGGTTTGGCGGTTGATACTTTGTATTTGTTCTGAGGAAGCTGCTGAATTTTTCAGCGGCGAAAACGCATTTTTACTGAAAATAAATTAGCGTTAAACACCAGCGTTTATTATTCATTTGTGGATTCGTGGTGTGGCTTGGACTTGCACCCACACTTTACTTTGTTTTTTACTTGTTTGGTTACCAGTATTTTGTTCGTTTGTTTGATATGGAGAAAGAGGGAGAAACCAGCCCCAGACTGACTGTGATCTATGTGTGCTCTTAAGGGAAATTGTACTTTACTGTGTGTGTGTGTGTGTGTGTGTGTGTGTGTGTGTGTGTGTGTGTGTGTGTGTGTGTGTGTGTGTGTGTGTGTGTGTGTGTGTGTGTAGTTGTCATCTTCCCAATGTGTACGTCTCACACTGTTGCTAGTGGTGAGGATTGAAGCTCCCTAATTACTGGGCCAGTGCAGGGGCATCACATCATTATCCATATCAGCATCAGTATCCAGTCATTAGCAGCAGCCTCCAGTGTATCTGGTATGATAAGTATGTAATACTACTGCAAATCTTAGAGGGTGAATGGCACTGCCATTGTTAAATATTTCCAGAAATGGTTTAGGAAAAGGATTATACTTATCATTCGCACCAGCAGTACTATGTTGTGAAACATAGTTGTAAAATCCTATATATTCCTCAGAACCATTTATTTATTTGTGTTTGATTACTGGAATGATCCAAATGGGCTATGCAAGACTCTTTCCAGTGGAGGCAAAGAGAGAAATGCTCCACAAGCTTACCTATTCTAACAAAATAAAAAATGTAAGCAATACAAAAATATATATATAATACAAAAATATATATATAATACAATACAACATGGCAAAATGAATGACTTAGCACAATAGTTTGCATGAAAAGAGAAGGAGGTATATAAGGGTGTATTAATGAGACTGGAAAATAATAATTAGGAAGAAACAGGGGTGCAAGGAGGTATTATTGAAGGAAAATTGTTATAGCAATATGCAGACAGGAGTTTAGTGTTAAGTAGAAATGTAATAGTTTAGAGATGGAAGAGATAGAGTCAGATTGGAAAATTATAGGTCATTCTATGTCAAGCCGTTATGCCAGTGTTGCCTGTATTGGTTTGCTGGGCTACACTAGTGGTAGCCTACTTGCATCATCCATATTTTCCTGGTTTCAGGACGCCCTAGTACCTTAGCAGTTGTTTCTTACTGTGATTTCATCAACAACTGCTTTTTATCTGTGTATTGCTAATACCTTCTATGCATGGGATTCAGCTATGGCAAATGCTGCATTTCCCATGCATATTCTGGAGATATAATAGCACAAAACTGTCACAGCTTTCTTGTACGAGACAGGTGGTAATATGAAATATACAAAGGGGCATTTTTAAAAATTCCTGTAACAAAGGGTTAATTCTCATCTATAGTGCACAGTTGTAAAAATGCATTTTGGCACTGTATTTAATATACCACTCTCATTAATATACCACCTCTCATTATTGTAATTTATAGAACCAGATCACAGCAATGACAGGCAGTGCACAAATGAGTGACAAAGCCTGTGAAATACACACTGGAACACATAATACAGCACTCTGTGCCATAAATGGAGTTGCTGCATGATGTGACAGTGTAGCAGAGGAAGACAGGCTGGTTTTGACTTACTGTAATCCTTTGCTGTTCTCTGCTGCACTACACTCTACTGCCATGCCACACACTGATTCATAAACATTTTTCAATTATTAAACATGGAAACAGAACAAGGGATATTAGCACATTATACCAAAAAGAATGATCTGTTATTGTGTGAACTCCCACTGGCACAATCCCTGCAGCATAACAGTATGAGAACCAAGACATGTGGTTGCAGTGGCAGGTTTGCCTGTGGTATAGCTGGTAGGATTTTTACTGGTATGCAGCAGAGTTCTTAGTCAATATATTTATTTGTTTATTTATTGTGCTTACGTGTGATGTTGCAGCTTAGCTCTCAAGGGTGCCGGAACCATACAACGAGGGGGAGGGTGCACCCCTTACTTTTACAGAAGCAAGATATGTCTCTTGGGGAAAAATTAATGAAGCAACATGGGCAATACCAGATAAGGAGGAGCCATGCATACGTCATATGGTAAGGTAGATTTAAACACAAGCGCATGGAAGTTAAACTAAGTAGCCTGTTCGTAAGTTATTTGTGCTCGTGGAAGTTAAACTAACTAAACCTGTTCAGATTTGTGCACAAATATTTTCTGTTTTCAGGTACAAGGTTATGCTGACACCCCCCCCCCCCAACCGAGTGCTGATCATTGCTTATGGTAAGGAGAGTTTTGCTGATTTGTGATGTTTTCTCAATGCTGCCAGAGTCATGGCATAGTGTGTGTGTGTGTGTGTGCGTGCGTGCGTGTGTGTGTGTGTGTGTGTGTGTGTGTGTGTGTGTGTGTGTGTGTGTGTGTGTGTGTGTGTGTGTGTGTGTGTGTGTGTGTGTGTGTGTGTGTGTGTGTGTGTGCAAAATTCCCCAGTTAGGTATACCTGGTGGTTAGTGTTATTCAGCCTCAAACCCCAGTTAGGTATACCTGGTGGTTAGTGTTATTCAGGCTCAAACTCCAGTTATGGATACCTGGTGGTTAGTGTTATTCAGGCTCAAACCCCAGTTAGGGATACCTGTGGTTAGTGTTATTCAGGCTGAAACCCCAGTTAGGTATACCTGTTGGTTAGTGTTATTCAGTCTCAAACTAAAGTTAGAGATACCTGGTAGTTAGTGTTATTCAGGCTCAAACCCCAGTTAGGTATACCTGGTGGTTAGTGTTATTCAGGCTCAAACCCCAGTTAGAGATACCTGGTGGACAGTGTTATTCAGGGTCAAACCCCAGTTAGAGATACCTGTTGATTAGTATCATTCAGGCTCAAACCCCAGTTAGGTATATATGTTGGTTAGTGTTATTCAGTCTTAAACCCTGTACCTTAAGTACAAGAAACGAGCCTGAATTCTCTACCCAGGCCACCACTTGTGATTTGAGGAGTTGAGTCTATAGCTCTTAACTGTTCAGATTTTCACAGAATATTTGGCTCATACCTTTGGTCCATTCCTTTTAAAATTTGTGTTTCTTTTCTGGCAAATCAGTGAGAACTGAATTCACTAAATAACAACAGTCCTTTAAGTATCAGTCTTCCTATCTTTTAGGAAGCACATGGTAACACAAAACACTTTATTTTAGCAACTTTCTAAGATTATACAAGCAATATTTAAAATCTGTCCCTGGTTTTGGGCCTTTGCCTCCCCCCCAAATAAATTTTGGCATTTTCCAGATTTCTTGTGCTGCAAAGTTGAGAGATTTAGTTGAGTGCCAAGTGGATTTTACAATGAGCTGAGAGCTTCAGGGGAAGAGAAAGGTAGTGCTGCTTATGCCATCTGCTCGCATTGTTAGTAGCACAACAGGTAGTATACTTGCTTTTAATGCAAAAGGCTGTGAGTTCTACTCCCACAGTTTGCAGATGGCTAACTGATAATGAGCTGTGTTGTACTTTAAAGGGAGTGGCTGCTGCAGTTTTGTGAATGTCCTCCTTTGGAGGAGTTACCTATTAACTATGAACCTGTTATCAGTTTGCCATCCATTCCCTATTGCAATATTACTAGCTTATCATTTTTTAATGTAACACAGGCAATTTATTCTTCAAGGGCAACAGGAACTTTATTTTGTAGATGAAATAATTAAATATAAAGTTGTTTGTATTGGTGGATTGTGATGACAGAAGTTTGAGGGGCCTTTTATGTTTGAAATTTTCTGAAATGGGTAGTTTTTTCATTATTGGTTCATACGTTTTGTTTCATTGCTTACAAGAAGACTGCTCAAAACTACAAATTTAAAACATATTCTAAGAAGTGGGGCTGTATTACAAGGAATATAATTTAATACAATGAGTAAGGTGAATCAAAGAATGCATACATGTATACATGGCCCTAAAAATGTGTAAGAAGCCTCGGGTTTTAAAACAGCCAAGACTTAAGCTTAGTCCTCCACTGGCCAGATGCAAAATAAATGTGGGTTTTCATGCCCTTTCAATGAATGCGAGCTTCAAGGGTAGAGAAGTTTACTGCTCATGCTAAGTCTGTTTTCATTGCAAGACAGTATTGTTTGTTATGCAAATGGCTGTGTTTGTGCTATTTTATTTCAATTTCTGTAATCATTGTAGAAGAAATAAGAAGATAGTATGCACGCTGACAGGTCTGAACAGTGTTTATGGTAACTGAGGAGAAATAGCCAAGTAATAGAACACTGGGGTGGCTGGGGAGGGGGCTGTTGCTGGAGCTGTAGGGAGCTGCTGCAGGAGGGGCTGCTCTGAGGATGCCCAATCTATTACACTGCCTAGGGCCCCATTTAACCATGATCCAGCTCTGGTATTTTGTGCTGTTATTTACTATAAATGATCAGAAGTCGGAATGACACAACAAAATGTCAGTTGTAAAAAAATAATAATAAGCACTTTTGTCCTGTGTTTGACAATACAGGAAAGAAAGCACTTTTTTTACAACTGACACTTCATTGTTTCATTCCACCTTCTGATAATTTATGTTTTTTACTGTTATTTAATAATTAATAACAGTCATATTGTTGAACAAGTCAGTGCAGTTCTGTGGACTGTGGACCTCAAATGAAGTGGCAGCAACACACCCAGGTACATTCTGGGCAGTCATTTATGAAGTAACAACAGTAAAGATGATGATGATGATGATGATGACGATGATGATGATAAAATAAGACAATGCAGGCAAGAAACTGGAATAACTTTGCTGTTACTGTGTTTTCAGACATTAATACAGTTTCTTCCTTGCCTTAACTCATTCTTTTTCATTAATGCAAGTTGGCCCCAGTTTTGTTAGATTTTTAGTCATGCCAGAAACAATTTATTTAAAAGAACAATAAAAAATACTGTGTGATTTTTATTCTGCTTATAAAAAGTTATTAAAGCTTCTTGCCTGATTTTAAGCCTGCATTTAGGTTATTTATTATTATTATTATTATTATTATTATTCAAGTTGCATTGTGTTTTTGTAGACTTAGAGAAAGCATATGACAGGGTGCCTAGAGAGGAGTTGTGGTACTGTATGAGGAAGTCGGGTGTGTCAGAGAAGTATGTAAGAGTGGTACAGGATATGTACAAAGGTAGTGTGACAGCGGTGAGGTCTGTGGTGGGAGGGATGGATGCATTTAAGGTGGAGGTGGGATTACATCAAGGATCAACTCTGAGTCCTTTCTTATTTGCAATGGTGATGAACAGGTTGACAGACGAGATCAGACAGGAGTCCCCGTGGACTATGATGTTTGCAGATGACATTGTGATCTGTAGTGAGAGTAGGAAACAGGTGGAGGAGACCCTGGAGAGATGGAGATCTGCTCTAGAGAGAAGAGGAATGAAGGTCAGCAGGACTAAGACAGTATATATATGTGTGTGAATGAGAGGGAGGATAGAGGAATGGTGAAGATGCAAGGAGTAGAGGTGGTGAAGGTGGATGAGTTTAAATACTTGGGATCAGTAGTTCAGAGTAATGGTGAATGTGGAAGAGAGGTAAAGAAGAGAGTACAGGCAGGATGGAGTGGGTGGAGAAGAGTGTCAGGAGTGATATGTGACAGACGAGTACCAGTAAGAGTGAAAGGGAAGGTCTACAAGAGGGTAGTGGGACCAGCTATGTTATATGGGTTGGAGACAGTGGCACTGACAAAAAGGCAGGAGTTAGGGCTGGATGTGGCAGAGTTAAAGATGTTAAGATTTGCATTGGGTGTAATGAGGGTGGACAGGATTAGGAATAAGAATATTAGAGGGTTAGCCCAGGTTGGAAGGTTTGGAGACAAAGCCAGAGAGGCAAGATTACTTTGATTTGGACATGTGCTGAGGAGCAATGCTGAGTATATTGGGAAAAAGATGCTAAGGATGAAGTTACCAGGTAACAGGAAAAGAGGAAGGCCTAAGATAAGGTTTATGGATGTGGTGAGAGAGGACATGCAGGTGGTTGGTGTGACAGAGAAAGATGAGAGGACAGGAAGAAATGGAAAAAGATGATCCACTGAGGCGACTCCTAATGGGAACAGCCGAAAGAAGATGATGATTATTATTTTTCAAGTTGCCCAGTTTTTGTTGCACCTTTTTTATTTAATTGAACAAATAAAAAAAATGTAACAGGTCAAGCTTAAAAGTGGCAAACAGCTTTTGCTCATGGTTCTTATTTAAACTTCAAAACCTCATAGCTCAAGGGATAAAGCCAAAAACTTAATGGGTAGGGATAAAGATCAAAGGTTCAGAATCAGGGACAGATTTTAAATATAACATTGTTCTTATATGCTTTATTGCTAGAATAATAGGTTTTGCATTAACCTGCATTTTCTGAAGGATATGAAGTCCAGAAGTCTGAAACTCAAGCGTCTATAATTATTTAAGATTTGCAATCCTCATAAATTTGCCAGAAAATCACACACATATGAGGAAGAGACCAAAAATATAGCACAAAATGAGGGATAGTCAAACATATCCTCTGATCTGTTGACCTGTTAGGGCAAGAATTGGGAAAAAGTGTGAAAAGCTCAAAATCATAGGTATATTTTAAGTTTTGCTCTTGTCAACAAAGCAATGAATGAACGTAAAACAGTTCACACCAGATTACCGTGACCTGGCCAAGACGTTTGACACAATCCCCTACTCAGGTGTAGTACAAAAGATGAATAATGTAGGAGCAAACACATCACTAGCTGGATTGCCAACTTTCTCATAGGATGCAGGAGATCAAAATAGGGGAAGAGACCAGTCACCAATGGAGTCACTCAGGGTTTGGTGCTGAAACTTTTTCTGTTTTTGTTATACATCTCAAAAGTAAAAGGAAATACCAAAGGGCTTTGGCCAACTAAGTTTGAGATGACTGCAAGCTAGGAGCAGTTATTGAATCCCCAAAATTACTTAACCATCATGCAGGAAGGTTTGTCCCAATCAATAACTGGTGCCAGAATCATGAATTGAAGCTAAACTCCAAAAAATACATTATTGTATCCTTTGGGAAGTCATCTACTCTAAGGAACTGCCAAATTGGCTGCATTTTACCTTCACCCAGGATGATGCCACAGTATAAACAAAAAATGATTGATTTCAACATTTGGCTTATCTTCTGGTGTCAGTCCAGGGGGATCCAGTATCTGTCAGCCTGGGATGACATGGTCAACAGACCACACTGCTTTGCCAGAGATGGTCTTCACTTCTCTCCTCTAAGTTTTTCGAATACTGGCAAAGACACTTGCCTCCCACATAGTGCCTTTTTAGGCAATGTCAAAACAACAAAATTCCAGGCATAAAAAATCCACTTGAGACAAACTCAGGGTTATGTAGCTTAATGCTAGGAGCCTTAACAGGAAACTGCACTCCCTGGAAGCACTCTTCACCTAGGAAGATGCTGACATCTGTGCAGTCACTGAGACATGGTTCAAGGCTACAGAGAGCACCCCAGCCATGCAAGGCTACAATGCCTTCTACACATTCAGACCACAAAATGAGTGTAAAAGAACCAAAGGTGGAGGTGTAGCCATCTTCATTAAACCCAAGTGCACCTTAAGACTGGTTAAACAGTACAATTTTCTTGAGGTACTCTAGGTCCAACTAAATATAGGTAAAACACCCTACCACATCATAGCTAGCTACAGTTCCCCCACCATGAACCAAGTGAAGAATATAGCCTACCTGGACCTGCTAGAGTCACTCACTATACAACCAAACACTTTGGTCATGGGAGATTTCAACTATCCTTTCATCGATGGGTGACATACATGAGCACAAACAGGCTTGCCCTGAGGTTCCTGGACTTTGTCAGTACAAATGCCCTAGAACAGTTAGTCTGCACTCTTACAAAGGTCTCACGTGTCCTGGACTTGGCAGTCACCAACATGGGGAGTCACTGCACTACTCCCTGTGTGTTGCCCTCCCTGGTAAGGTCAGACCATAAATCTGTCTCGTTCTAAGTAATGATCAGACCTGACACCCCCACAGGAGAAAAAAGCTGAAACATTTATCCAAAGCAAACTACAACCTACTAAGCAATGGAATAAAAAGTTTCAAACTCCCTGTTAACACAGCCAGCAATGACTCCATTGCAGAGGAGTACACAAATGTTCTGTACAACCACTTAAACAATTGTATAGACTCAGCTGTACCTGACCAGATCAAAACAAGGTCCTCCCAAAAACAACAAGCCACCCTGGTGGACCTCAAGTATAAATGGATATATAACAAAAGGAAGAAACTCTTATCTAAGAACAAGAGGGAACTTACTTAGCAGAAGAAGAATACCCTCCACTACTTGAACAAGCAAATCAGATATCTTGTAAAGTCCTCTAAAGTTAATTACATTAAATTAGTATCCCCAGCCAAGGACAGTCATAAGGTATTCTTTTGTTATGTCCAAAATCTAAAAGGGAATGCCCAGCTGTGTGCTGAACTTATAGTGGATGGTACCACTCATATTGAACCACGCAGAAAAAATGCCACCGAGGATCCAAAATGGTAAATTCAAGAATTTTAGAAACAAGATTGGGAGCTTTCTTCTTTCTGTGGAGACTTCTTCAGACTCTCTAATGAAGTCTTCATAAGAGTGATGAACATGCTCAGTCTTGTTAGTAAAATTCTTGATTTTACCATTTTGGATAATCAGTGGCATTTTTTCTGCATGGTTCTTGGTTTATACTAATTATGCTTCACCATTTCTACAGTACCCCTCATATCAAACCCAAGGAAAATACCAACCTGCTAACTGACAGATTTGGTGCAAACTTCACCGCCCTGTTCTCACCAGCCATACCCCAAAGCATACCTGACACTAGTCTTCTACTTAGTATCTCCAAAGAGCAGGTCATATCCACACTCTCCAAGGTCAAAAACACATCCTCTATAGGGCCAGATAACTTTCCAGGCTGTTTACTAAACAATCTAAAATAAGACCTAGTAGAACCACTTGGCACTCTCTTTAACCACAGCCTGAGATCTGGTTTTGTTCCAGCAGAGTGGAGAACAGCAATAGTAATCCCATTTCACAAAGGAGGTCCAGCAACTGACCCTAGAAACTATAGATCCATAAGCTTAACCAGCCTTATCTGCAAGGACATGAAAAGAATCATCATGGACCTTATCAACAAGAATATAGGCAACCTTCAAACTCTTGACCTGAGCCAGTTTGTCTTCATTAAGGGGTAGATCATGCTTATTAAAACTGGTAGACTTCTTTGAGAATGTCACAAAAGCCCTAGATGAAAGCAAAATAGTACATACCACCTATCTTGACTTGGCCAAGGCTTTCAGCACAATCCCACCTCTAGTATCATTGAGAAACTCTCCCAGCTGGGGAATAACTCATACATCACTAGATGGATAGCCAGCTGGTTCACCGACAGAACACATACTATCAAAGTTGTGGTGTCCACCTCTACCAGTAGACCAGTTACCAGTGGTGTACTACAAGGATCTGTGCTAGGCCCTCTACCTTTTGGAATCTATTTCTCTGAATTCCAGGTGAGAATAGATGGCCTATGGCTTACCAAGTTCACTGATGATTGCAAACTGGGCGCAATTATTGAATCCCCCAGTGATCCTAACATATTACTAAAAGGGGGATAACACAGACAAATGAATGGCACCAATGCCACAGACTAAAACTAAATGCAAAACAGTACATTATTATCCCCTTTGGCAAAGAGGAAGTCCCTGTAAATTACAATATTAATAGCACCCCCACAGCTCAAACCTGGTGGTGCAAGATTTGGGAGCACAGGTTGATAGCAATCTCAACTTTGATCACCATATGTCCACAGTGGTAAGGAAAGCCTTCTACACTGCGCATCTCATAAGTCACAGCATAGTATCCAAGATTAAGGATGTTATAACTCCTCTCTGCTCAAACCTCATTAGATCAATAATAGAATACAACAATCCCTTTTGCATGTACTTCACCAGACACCTACAGCAGCTGGAGAGACCACAGAGGTTTCTCACCAAGAAAATTCAGGGCCTTCAAAACATGACCTACATGGAAATAATGAAAGCCCTGTCACTGTACTCTGTATCCTATAGGCTGCCAAGAGATGACTTGTGCCTGGCCTACAGAGTAGTCGCTAACCATGCCCTAAAGGAAATGCTGCATGTCCATAGATCAAATGAAACTAGAGTCACTTGCTCCTAGGATCTCAATCTAGCTCATGGAATCAACAAAACATGCTGGAGAAACAGATATGTCTCCCAGAGATTGTATCTCCTCTAGAGAAAACTCGCAATTCATGTGAAGCAGAACTCCTCAATGACCCTATTTAAGTGCAACCTATAAAATTGAATGGGAGACTGTAAATTCACCCCAAGGGTGGCCTCTATGTCCTTCATGGACAGCAGAAATTAGTGATGATCATAGACTCAGCCTGCAAATAAAGACCATCTAACCATTATCAATTAGGCAACATGAGTAAAACATAGCTAGGATTGTAACAGCCCTAGGGTCATTAGCCTAGTAACCTCCTATGAACCTAATCAAACAGTGTTAAAGCATGCAGTAGGTTTTACATAGACATACCACTTGGTTGTGCACCTGATGATGATGCAGTCTGTCCTAGGAATGGGTAGAAGGACACAGTATTAATGGAGGACAACAACAGCAGCAACAGCAATGGCATGTATGAAAGATAAGTAAGAGCATACTACTTGCAGACTCCCACTGTTTGTGAGTTTGTGTCACATATGCAAGCAATGGAATAGCAACAGGATGACATATATGATACAGTAACAGGGGTTGCGGAAACTCATGTGACATACATGGCACCTGTTGGCCAGATTACCCTGTGTAGAAAAACAGTGACATTAATGTCATATATCTCAGGTCTGCTATACATTGCTGCAAACTATGAACCTGTTGTGGTAACATACCTGGTTTGTCTGTACTTGCACCTGCATGGTTTGTGCCCCCACCTGTTCTATCTGTAGTGTACAATGTTAGGGAAATATCAATATGACAGTAAACAGCAGTGCCATGACATGAGGCTGAGGCAAGAACAGGTAGTCATCACAGTAACACCGTATGGAGACAGTCTCATGCAATTAAATGGTGTTGTGCAGAATTAGAAGGACCTGTGAACATTAATGCAGACAGCATTACACATGTTGGTTGCACTGTTCTCTCTGTAGTGCAGTCGTATGTCTACATGTCATTACACTTACATTGATAGTCATCATCCTTATGATAAACTGATAGGCTGCCAGCCCAGCCAGATAGAACTTTGTAAATAATTCTATGCCATTGTAAATATCTTGCTGGAAGAAAGCTGATAAGTAAAGAATTTTACAACTGTGTGTGATCTCAAGCTCGGAGACAGGATGTCTGCAGCTGGAAATTCTTTCTATTGTCCTAAGACAGAGATAATTACTAGGTTTCACATGTAAAGTGTCTTTTATTGCTGTGGCTTCATGGCAGCTGCAAGATCACAAAGAAATGTCAAATTTTAAGTTCTGTGACCCTGGGAACCTAAGTGGAGGTGACAAGAATGATGCAATCTAAAATGACTCAGCAGTAATGTATATTATCAATTGAAGACTATCTGACAGAGAAAGTGATTGCATTTTGTAGTTTGTTCTGAAGCTGACAACAACACACCAGCACTTCTGATCTATACTTGTTTGCTCTGTAAGTAAGATATTTAAATCTTGGTATTTCTCTTGGAGATAGATAGAAATAGCATGATTAGTCTAGCTGTTTTCTATATTATGTCAGACTGTCCTACAATGTTGTTTTATATTATTTCCTGTGATTTCTGAATTCTCTATTGTCACTGTGTTGAATCAATGAGTATTGTCTTGTGTTTTTATTATTTATTATTAAATATTTTAAACCTTTTAGCTGTGGCTGTTTTGAATAGAGATAATTTAAGTTCTTTGAGTACTTGCATGTATTTGGTGATACTGTATAAGCCACTCCAATAGCCTTGCCGTTTGTCACACTTACTATTTGAATAATAATAATATTGCACAGTAGAATTGGACACCCTTTGGTGAGGGCCTTTTATAGTAGCTGATAAAAGTAATGGTTTCAGTGATTACTACCTTATAGCCTGAGCAGGAGGGGACATAGCTGGAGAACCTGTGCCAGCCTTCCCCATGAGTGTCTGTGTGTTTGTATATACCTCAAATCTCAAAGTGTGTGTGTGTGTGTGTGTGTGTGTGTGTGTGTGTGTGTGTGTGTGTGTGTGTGTGTGTGTGTGTGTGTGTGAGTGTCAGCTACTTGGGCAGGGACATGAAATACTGGTTGGACAGAGAGGGTACTGGAAGATTTGGGTTGACTACTCAGCTGAGATCTGAACCCTATAGATGTGCCAGTGGGGAGTCTTATTGGGGATCTGGAGAGAAAGGGAGAAACCAGCCATAGAGTGACTGTGATCTCTGTGTGCTCTTAAGGGAAATTGTACTTTATTGTGTGTGTATTTGTTATCCTCCCAGTGTGGATGCCCTTCACTGGTGCTATTGGTGAGGGTTGAGGCTCCTTGATTACTGGTGAGTGCATGAGGGTCAAAACCCTGTATATATCTCTATGCAGGATTCAATTCTGCTGCTGTAAATCTAAAATGACAATACATGAATAAACACATAACAGCAATATGCAATAATTTATTCTATAGTCATCCATGTCATCCAAAGTAAGGCACACATGTTTATCCTGGAACTCCAGCTTTCATCCCACCCTGGGTACATGTCACTGCCCACTTGCCCTATGAATGGATGCAAGAAATACTGTAATCTCATCAGAAGTCAATGGTGGGTCACCACTGGTGGCATCCCTCAATCTCTCATAGCATCAGAGTATCATGTCAGAGCAGCTTTGGTGACAGGCCTCACTGGATCTGTTGTGACCTCCAACTGCATTAATCATGTTGGTGATGTCAACTCACACTTCATTCTTCCATACTGTATTCTCTGCCTGCCCAAGCAGTCTCCATCCATGTTGTTGCAGAGCATCTGTTATAATCTCATTTTCCTGTGGGGAGAAATTGTTGCCCCTAGGTCTGTTTGCCATCTGAAAGACAGTGATATGCACATGGTCATATTCATGTGGGGACCCACTTATGAAGATGATTATGTCAAAGTGTATGTCACCATAAACACTATGCATTCATGTGCAATGCAAAAGGCTATGAAACACTCACTATGACATATAGTAATGTGACATATACAAATTTACAACAATGCCTGCATACATACTAATTGTAAAAGCAACATAACTTGCAATATTTGTCAAGGCTGTCTGCAGGATTCAAATCCCTTATATAACATATCCACTGAATAGAAGTCCAAACACAACAGCATCATGTCAAAGGTGACATAACTAACAAGCATTTCACATTAAAATACTACACAAACATATGTGTACAACAGAAATGTGTGTTGCTGAAGCTGTAATACAATTGCAGCCTAAACAGACAAGCATTTTAAAACACATCAGATCAACCACTTCAGCAGAGACTATCCATAAATTACCAACTGAACAACTTACAAAACGTGTGAGAAAACCTCAGTATATTAAGCAGGCCACAGACAGTATGGATCATTTTTGTACTGAACCAATAATTACAAGACTTGTTTTAAGAACCATCAGTGAATAAATATCTATAACAGCGAAAAGACATAGTACATATGGATAATGTCAGAATTTGTTTCCGTATGTATACTTCAGAGTGTATGAAGTGACTCACAAGATATGTGGATAATATGTGCATCCATCTTTATGTATTGTTCACGTTTGCTATTTAAATCTGTCTAAACAACTGTATATGGGAAATTACTATATGTCCTTGATGCAGATGTCAACACACAGGAAAATCAAGTACAAGTCCAGTAAGTTACCAACATTTGCTTTAATGCACACATTTTCCATAAAAATAAATCCAAGCAGATACATTTCAGAATGAGTAATGTTAACAGAGGTAATATTCCCCAAAACAGAAATGGTAGCAGGTACCAACTTACCTTATCAGCTACCTATGACTGAGGTATAACTGAAAATAAGAGTGGCTAATGTACAAATGTCTTTTAAGTACCATCATACATAATTGATGAAAATCATTAAAATTCCAGTTTTTGGAATCCCATTTGCACACATCCATTTAAGTTCTCAAAATTCTGTACATTAACCAATAGCTTGGTGTAATGGGAAGGTGCTCCGCCCATGTACCCAACAGGTATCACTAAATGGGACAATGTGTAGCACATGCCCGTTATCTTCCAAAGATCTGATAATATGACATAAGCTCCACTTTTAAATATTGATTTTGATACATTTACAGATCAGACCATTGCTGCCTTCGAACTGAATGGAACCTCAGTGAGCAGTTTTCAAATCTAACTGCATCTTCCATTGGAGTATTAACATTACTGACATGGCGATTTCCAGAATGAGAGCCAGGCCAAGGAACTTCACAATGACTGACATTTGGAAAGGGATTGCATGGGAGCACCAATAATGTATAGGTATCTACCAGACTGGAGTGCAGGCTCACTACCGCTACAATGACCTACACTGGAGGGTCACTAAGGTGCAGAGACAGACGGTGAATGTCTACAATAAGTGTCATAATACTACGTATACCTAAGCATTCCTACTGAATTTGACATATAGCTGTGCCCCAAATATTATTAGATAAATGGATTTTATAACCATTATGCAACTGTTCTGACAATTGGCTCATCTTGATAATTAAGACGATGTGGTGAATGATCTCTGTATAAATATGGGTTCTATTCTAAAGCTGTTAATTTATACACTAATGTTTATTATATAAATAATACTGAACATTATAGATGTAAATCTGATTAGCAATGTATAATAATATCATTTCACTCATCTGGTATAGTCATGTATCACAGAAGCCTATAGTACCTAGGCCACAGATGATTATGCATTTCATAGTTAACTGTTGTACTATGAAAGTATCACCTAATCTGCCTTTATATGTGAGAATAATAATTTATAACTAACTTCTTTACTTCCTCCTAATAAAGTGAACATCCTTATGTCTTATGTCTTATGCCTCATGTCTTATGTATTCAGTCCCATTTGTTTAAACCTGTAGGAATGTCTGTCCGACCACTTACACATATATTTTCAGTGATGTGTTGATAGCTGTTATTTCTTTAGATTAAAATGGCCAATAAAGTGCTGGAACTTTCCATATTCATCCATTATCTGCAGAAATACAGATACACACATGCAGTATCTGTTTGTTAAGAAGCAGCATGTACTTCCTGTCAGCTCAGCCTGTAAAGAAATAGGCCATTATACCTGCATTTTATCATGATGTGGGTTCAATCCCACATAGGGAAAATATATTATTATATTGTTATCTTTGTGTATTACACACATTGTCGGATATTCTTTTCTACATAAATGCTTATCGATATTAACGTTTATTTTGTGCATGGTTATGAATAACTCAATTATTCATTGAATTTCTATGAATATCTTCCTAATCCTTAATGTTAAGTTAACAGCAACTCTTTAGGTACAGTTATGTATAAAGCTTGCAACAGACTGTTACATGTCTGACATTTTTGTGAAATATGGTATTATTTTCAAACATGCTATCAAGTGTGGTTTTGTCGTTCATTATTAAATTCACTTTAGCAACCACCTCATCCTTATCTTTTGAGGGAGTCAGATGGTAAGACTTACAGTTGAAATGCAGATCAGGGAGATACCTTAATGTATGCATTTGATTTGTGATGTGCACTTTGCCAAAGAATATATGTAAATGTACTTTTCCCACATACATTACTGTATCCCTGATGTACAGCACCTTTAATGTCTCTTTTAACAGAAGCTATGTGATACATGATACTGTTCCACTTTCTGAAGGATGAAGGTTTTCACTTGCTGTTACTAGTTGTGACCACAGTGTTGATGTGAATTCATTCTTGCAAATTATTTACCTACATGCCCAGCACATTGTACTTTTTGAAATCCTAAATCATGATCCATATTAGTAACCCATCCCTGCACATTCATAATCCCAAGTCTTTTCACTGTATTCACAACACACACATTCCATACATTCAGGCATGACAGATTAGCTAGACAGGAAGATGTCAATATTTGAGTGTGGGGGTAGATTAGAGTTACAAGTCTGAATCTCAGATCCTCCAATGTGTGTTAAACTCTTTTCAAAAATGTAAAGGCTTGTGTGTGTAACATTGCAAATTGTATATGGTGATTCTCTGATGTTCTTCAAAAGTAAAGTTTTTAGAACCTGATCTGAAAAATGTATAGCTCTGTTATTTGAGAACTACATCATTCATAGCTGCTCTTTTCATTTTGCAGTCGAAAAGACAGAACCCAAAATCATGCACTGTGCATCAAGTGGATCCACAGGCTTGAGGAGCAGTGAAGGGAGAGAAGTATGGCACCTAATTTTTGTGTTTTGTTAAATAAAATGAATCTGAGCCTTGTTACAGGTACATAGTTTTTTACATTACCATGTATATTGCTTAGAATGACAGAATGACCATCATGCATCAGTAAGGTAAGTGCAATCACACTATACCCGTGCTTACAAATCTAACTGAAATACAAATGTGTTTCAATATCGTTTAGCAGCAAGCCATGTTTACTGAAGACAGTTTTTGAAATGTAGACCACAACCTAATTGGTAGTTGAGTTTGTGTACCTCTCACACATATTTTGAAGTGGATGTTTTGCATAGAAGTCTGTAGTGCTTTTACTGCTATTTCTAATATGTGTGTTGGCATACTTATTATGTGTAGATGTGGTTCCCAGTGAGTGATCTGTTGTGCATTGCCTGTCTATTCACAGACTGAATGGTTGTCTGCTGTGTCAGTGTTCACACTCTCGTTAGCAAATTTTGTGGCATGCCCTTCAGTTCAACACTGGTTTTCCATCTGCCTACAACACCTTGGGTGTTTTTGTTACAAGATACTTATATCCTGTGTTTGGGGATACTGGTACATATTGGCATTTCTTAGCACCATTTCATAATCAGCAAGCATCATCAGGATGCTTGCATTTTGCAGGTTACTAATTGCTAATAACTGTGGGTAGGTCATGCATTCAGTTGTAGACAGACAATACTGCTTGTACAACATATGCTAGATTTTCATGTGTCACAGGCTGTGACTGTGTTTATGATTGAACATTACTACTATTTTTTACTATTGTATTCCTTGTATTGATGTGGGGTCATCCAATTATCATGCTGTCTGGCTCAGACATTTGTCATATGGCTTCCATATTTTCCACAATATTGTCATCTCACTTTGCCTTTAACAATGTTAATGGGTGGCTGCTCATATGACTCGTTAACATGCAGAGACTGCAATTTACATTCACACACAGATACAACTTGTTAGGGAACACATGTAATGGAAAAAGAATGGAAATAATGACATGCTGTCAGACACTCAGCTGGACATTTTACTGAGGCAGAAACCTTTATTAAACAGTATAGATCCCAATAATAATGTTATCTTGTAATGTACAGACTTTTATTTTGTCAAATTTCAGTTATGGTAACTTTGCACGAGGTAGTGGCAGGCATGCTTCCATTCAAATGTTAGGAGATGTTACACATGCTTATTCCTTGACCAAAAATAAATGTTCAGGTCATGTCATGATTTCCACTGGTAAGCTGTGTTATGCGTGCCATTGCATGGCCTTCATTGAACTATTCATATTGTGTGATGTATCCATTCTCCCTGCTGACAGTGTGTGTATAGCTTGAGCAGTTACCAAGATATTGTAAGCTGTTTTCAAAAGATTACAAAATTAGTATTTACTGTGTTTATTATGACTTATAAAATCCAGTTTAAGGCCTATAATCTAATAAATACTACCACTATAAAAATTTGTCTGTGCTAAACAGTATGCCTTTCACACTTCTTTGCTAACCCTCCAGACATTTGAACATTTACTTGAAATGTGAGACCATAACTTGATTTTGTCAAAAAGGTCAGGATGCATTAATTGGAAGGCAGAGTACAAATCTTTAGAGTTCCATTGGAATGAATTAGTTTAAACCATTGCTAACAGAGTTGTTATTTGAAATGATTGATAGAAAAATTTTGTATATCATTTAACTGAAAAGTGCAATCTATTCATGACAATCCATAAAGTGCAGATGTAAGTGTTTGCACTTATTTCCCACCTTTCCTGTAACTAGTTTAGTCCTGATACAGATTTTCTGTATCCAAGACTGTTTGTAAGCTTCTGAGCACCTCAAGCCCTTCTGTGTTGGAGGGAAGCCTTCTAGCTTACCAGTGGGAGTGATAAGCACTAGGTTGCCTATCTACCACCAGAGGAGTGGATTCTGGCCCAGAAATTGTAGTTTATTGAACGTTTGGGCAGTTTTTCCACCCCTTTCAACTTTCTGGTTTAAAAGCCCACATTTGCATGGGTTTGCACTTATTTAAGCTTCGCTCAGTGGCGCCGAGCTGAGGTAAACTATTACTGGTGCCAGAAAGTCTGCTCTTCAGCTTTTCCCCTAGATCTAGATAGTTCTTTCTCTGTTGCACTTCAAATACCCTAATTACTTTGGACTTCAACAGGTTTTTTTAGCAATTATTATAGCACACCTAGGAGCCATCAGCACTAGTCATTCTTCACAGAAATAACTCCAGTACTTAGTAGTTATGACCACCCCTCCTGGCATGATTAAAGGGCAGTTCCCTGTGCTTCCTCCTATTAACCTGGTGCACTTGGGCATTCTGAGGCAGTGTAGCAACTGTCTCATGTACACAGACAACCCTTTCCTCTTACCTCCCAACACTCAGGCTTGTGAGAGATGCACTTATATCACCAAATTGGAAGATGCACTTATATCAACAAATTGGAAGCTATGTACTCTCCAGTCAAGACGGGACTAGCTGGTCAAGAGGAGAAGGTCAACACCTGCACCACACCACATGGAACACATAGCCCTCCAGAACACCAACTATCACAACTCTCACATAAAAACACAAACCACACACCCACTTTCATGGAGGCACTCAATAGCAATTTACTCAAACAGCAGAGACCTTCAAGACAGAAATGCACTCGACCACCACAACACAGCACAAACCACAGGACACATAGCTCACCTCCACAGTGTGCCTCTCAACCTAAGCCCTTAAGGCTAAACACCTTGCCCAATACACTAATCATAGGTGACTCAATAGTGAGGCACACAGATGTCCCACTCACTAGGTTGAATAAGGAAAAGGTAACAGTCAGCTGTCTTATCAGGTGCCAGAATCCGACACATAACACACCCACTCAGGTCACTCCACAACATGTACAAGTATGACTCTGTCATTGTTCATGTGGGTGTGAATGACCTGAGATGCACCTCACTGGACTACATGAAAAGAGACATGGTGGAGCTCTTGGATTATATGGCCCATGCAAGTATGACAGTAGCCCGGAGCAGTATCCTGCCATCACCCAGAATGATACCACAGTACAAACAAAAAATGATTGACTTCAACAACTGGCTAAGTTTCTGGTGTCATTCTAAGGGGATCTGGTATCTGTCTGCTTGGGATGACATGACTGACAGATATCGATGCTTTGCCAGAGATGGCCTGTATCTGTCACCCCTGGGTTTCCGGGTACTGGCTAAAGCTCTTGCCACCCCTATAGTGCCTTTTTTTTAGCTGGTGTTCCAAAGACCAAATTACCACCGTAACAGCTATAAATAAATGCAATCTGAGGGTCATGCTGCTCAATGCTAGAAGTCTAAATCTCAAGATTAACTCACTTGAAGCACTCCTCAAAATGGAGAACATCGACATTTGTGCTGTAACAGAAACCTGGTTTAAAGCAGCAGAAAGCACCTCTGTGCTACCAGGCTATAACTCATTCCACACCTTTCGGCCACAAAACATGGATCAAAGCTCCAAAGGCGGAGGTGTCTCCATGTTAATAAAGGATATGCACACCTCCAGACTAGTAGCCCAACATAATACATCTGAGATACTTCAGGTACAACTAACATTGAGTAAGACTGCGATCCAGGTCATAGCCTGCTATAGGTCCCCAACCATGTCACTGGACTCTCATTCCATGTTCCTAAGCACCCTAGAATCTATCAAGGTCCAACCCAACACTTTCATACTAGGAGATTTCAACTACCCCTCCATCAACTGGGAAAACTACTCAAGCACCAATACACTGGCCCAACGCTTCCTAGAATTCATCAATTCTATTGCCCTAGACCAGCTTATTCTGACCCCCACTAGAGGAAGCAACATCCTTGACCTGGTTGTTACTAACATGGGTGATTGTTGCTCTACACCAGTAGTCAGTCCCTCCCTGGTCAGATTCGAACATAAACTAATCACCATGGAAATCTACATCTCACCCACACCCCCCACAAAGGTAACCACCTTGAAAAACTTCTCCAAAGCTGACTTCAGACTCCTAAAAACAGAGGTCAAAAGTGTCTAAGGGAGAATTTATGGCACCCATGCCAATAGAAAATAGCTGCACAACTGCCAAATCATACACCAATGCACTGTACGAACATGTACATAAATGCATGGAAGTAGCCATACCCAACAGAACCAAGATAATCTCCTCCAAAACAAGGAAGCAAATCTGGTGGTCCCATGCCATTAATAAACTCTACAACAGAAGGACGAAGCTGTTGCAGAAAAAGGTGAAGTCCCAAGACTGGAAAAACTCCCTTATTAGCCTCAACAAAAAGTTGAGATCCCTCATCAAATCCTCTAATGCCAGCTATGAAGGCAAAATTGTGTCAGACACTAAAAACAATCACAAAGCCTTTTATAGTTATATAAAGAACCTCCATGGCAATACCCAGATGTGGTCTGTGTTACTGCACAATGGTACCTCCTACACTGAGCCAACAGATATTGCCAACATACTGGATGACAGATTCAGTGCCATCTTTACCTCCCCAAATCACCAATCACAATACCAGAAGAATGCCAGGCACCCAGCATTACTGCAGCCCAGGTTAAAGCTGCATTGTCCAAGGCCAAGAATACAGCTTCCATAGGACCCAATAATATCCCTGGCTGTGTTCTACATGAACTACAAAATGAACTGGCACCACATCTGAGTGCCCTGTTCAGTCACAGCTTCACCTTAGGCTTTGTCCCTACCAAATGGCGCACTGCTACAGTCATCGCTCTCCATGAAGGGGGAGAGACTACAGACCCTGGGAATTATCACCCCATTAGCCTGATGAGTCTGATATGTAAAGCTATGGAGCGCACCTTCATCGATCTGATTAATAAAGATAAAGGAAATCTCCAAACTCTGGACCCCAACACAGTTTGACTTTGTGAAAGAGAGATAATGCCTGCTCAACCTGGTTGACTTCTTTGAGTTAGTCACCAGGGCTGTGGATGAAGGTAAGGCAGTGCATACAGCCTACCTCGATCTGGCCAAGGCCTTTGATACCATTCCTCACTCAGGAATTATTGATAAACTCACCAAACTAGGCATCAATCCCTATATCACTAGGTGGGTTGCAAATTGGCTCAGAGATTGAACACACAGTGTGAAAGTAGCAAACTCCAAGTCAAACTGCCAATCAGTCACGAGTGGAGTCCCACACGGCATCTACTCCTCAGAAGTCCAGGCCAACACAAAGGGACTCTGGCTGATCAAGTTCACAGATGACTGCAAGCTGGGAGCCATCATTAACTCCCCAAGTGATGCAGACATCCTACAGAAATGTGCCACTGAGACCAATGACTGGTGTCAAAACTATGGCCTTAAGCTTAACGCCAAAAAATGCGTTGTCATCCTCTTTGGTAAAAACTCAGTTCCCACCAACTACCACATTTATGGGAGCCCACTGAACACTGAAGGCATTATAAAAGATCTGGGGATGCAGGTTGACAGGAACCTCTCCTTAGACCACCACATTGTCACTGTGGTCAAAAAGTCCTTCTATGTGGCACATCTCATTACCAATTGTTTTGCATCCAGGAAGAAAGAGGTCATCGTCTCGCTCTACTCTTCCCTCATTAGACCACTCATCGAGTATAATGCCCCATTTGGCATGTACCTTACTAGACATCTGCAACAGCTGGACAGGTCACAGAAGTACCTTATGAAGAGGATCTTAGGCATTAAACACATGTCCTACACATTCAGACTCAAAAGACTCCAGCTATTCTTTGTTTCATATCACCTACTTAGAGGCAATCTCTGCTTGACTTACAAAGCCATGTCTGACCCAGCTCTGTTAGAAATGCTACATCTAAAGAAATCTCAATCCCTCTGCACCACATGCTCCAGAGACCTCAACCTCATTGCCACAATCAGTAAAACATGCTGAAGGCACAGGTTCCTCATCCAGAGACTGCCCATGCTCTGGAATAGACTTCCCATGCAAGTCAAGCAGAACACCTCACTGTCCCTTGTCAAGAGAAATCTTGATGAGTGGATGAGTAATAGAAAGTTTACCCTGGAGATCACTCCAGTGGCTCTACTTGTACTGGGAACTAACGTCAGGTGGTACAATGTCAGGGCACTTCTATGGGCTAGGCTTGTAAAGGCTCCAAGGCCATTAGCCTAGTACACACCTGTGAACCTATTAACCTATGAATCTATGGTATATATTTCTTAACATAGCTATATTACTTATCATGCAAAAGCATAATGTTGAAACACAATGCATCAAAAAAAAAAAAAAAACAAGGGAATGCAGCATCTAACAAAAAAAAACAGAAAAAACAAGCATTTCTGCTGGGTATCACACACCACATGGATACCATAGATATATATATATATATATATATATATATATATATATATATATATATATATATATATATATATATATATATATATATATATATATATATATATATATATATATATATGTATGTATATATATATATATATATATATATATATATATATATATATATATATATATATATATATATATATATGTATAGATATATGGATCTATTTCAAATGAATGAAAGGCCACTTACTCGAAGATGACATCACCGAGACAAGATCCCCGAAACCTTAGTTGAAGGAATGGCCATATTGCCAAAATGTTTCCCATGGTAAGTACCCAGTTGACCAGCATTTAACAAAAAAATACACCGCACTATCTCCAACTTACTCGGGGGGGGCTATGCCCCCACCCACACCTAACTAAATATACCAACTCCAGGATCACACTACAGTGGGGAAAAGATCAAATTTCTCCATGTTGGCCAGCTAGATACTTACCGTCTAAACATTTCGGCAGCATGGTCATTCATTCAACTAAGGTTTCAGAGATAGCATCTCGGCGATGTCATTTTTGGGTAAGTGATCTTTTGTTCATTTGAAGTAGATATATACATATATATATATATATATATATATATATATATATATATATATATATATATATATATATATATATATATAAAGCAAAAACTACAGGAATGATTTCTCTTGATTTTGGCATATGAATTACTTAAATACAGCATTGTCAAAACTTGTTTTTGGCATATGAATTACTAAAATACACCATTGTTAAAACTTGTTAGGTAAGATACATTTCAAAGATCACTTTTCATTAAAGCAAGAGATGAGTGCTTACATCCTTGTCAGAGCTTCATCTGATTTAAGTTATACAGAGTAGTAACAAGTAATATATACTTTTCTATTTTCCATATGAAAAGCTATCTAAATTACAATAAAGGCTTTAATCCATGAACACTTAAAAAGATCACATTCAATGACAGTGACTGGAGCACTGGTACATACATAGGGCAGGATTCACGAAGCCTCCATGTAAGAGATACATGGCTTACACGGAGGCTGCAGTTAAACGGTGTGATGTCAGCATGTCATGCATATGCATGAGGGCATGCTGAATCACAATGAAGGCTAACACGGTCCATGGAAGACAGTAGGGGGCATGTCCGTAGGCCGAGCCCTGCAAGCAGACACGCCCCCAGAAGAGTAAAATTGCCCAAAGTAAACACCCACGACAGAGGCCATGGAAATGTGAATAAACACAACACAACACATGCCCCCACAGACTATGAACATAAAATATATAAATGAACATGTTATATATTTTTTTTAAATCATAAAGATGTTTGCCCATGAGTGCGCTCGTTTGCACGGGCGTGCCCGTAGCTTAGCCACAGTTAGCAGTCAGTGGAAAAGGATATAAGAACTAAATATGCAAAGTAAGTCAAGAAGCAATAGCATAGTGGTAGAGACGTTGTCTGAAGAGCAGGCATTCATGGTTTGAGCCCCCACAACACCAATTTTTATTTTAGTAAAATAAGCACGAAACAAGTCCCTGACAAACATGTACACATATAAAATCAGAGTTCATGTAAAATGTAATGAAATAGTCCATTTGTTTTGAAGAAATGTGAGATAACAAAATAATAAAAAAATGCCAGATGTGCCTATAGCTGAGCTACAGTTTAACAAGGTGAGTGCATCTGCCCGTAGGTGAGCAGTGGTTTAACAGGTGCAAAATGAGTGCCGAAGGTGAGCAGTGGTTCAACAGGTGCAAAATGAGTGCCCAAAGGTGAGCAGTGGTTCAACAGGTGCAAAATGAGTGCCCGTAGGTGAGCAGTGGTTTAACACGCTGAAACTCTGTGCCCCTAGCTGAGCTGAGCGTAATATGCGTGCTGATAAAAGAAGTAAAGGCGGTTGGAACACAATGAGAGAGTCCGGTATTTCCACAAGTTTAATTTCCAATAAACGTTAGCGCTTTCGGCAAATCAAATGACTCGCCTTCTTCAGACAAACAAACAGTGGGATGACATATCACTGCTGTTTAAATAATAATGCTAATACATTTAAGCCGATCAACAAGGTTATAATTACATTCCTGATTAAAAACCATGGGAACCTTAAAATAAAAAATGAATACACACATCCTAAAATAGCGATAATGTTCTACATATTGCTGGCCTTAAAAGATCTAAGCATTCTATATGAAAACCCTACAATATGATGTTTCAATTTGAAACTCATTAAAAAAGTATATATATATATACATTTATGTAGAATTTCTTTATAAGAAATTTATACAAAAAGCTGCAAAAAATTTAATAATAAATACTATAAGGCATCCTAAAAGGGGGTTGCCTTTTTTGCTTACGAATGTTTAAACAAATATACAAACAGCCTCCCTACAAAATTTATCTAGCAGGCTGTTTGATATGTGTCAAGTTCTAGATAGATTTAATGGCACATTCCATATGGCACTATGCTGTATATGGCCGAAGAGGCTGACTAAATATTGTTGAAAGCCTAATGATAGTGCAAAATACAATTATGTTCGTTTGAAAAAACCTTTTATCACAGATGCTAAAGAGAGACTTTATCTATTATAGGAGAGCCATTTTAAAACACATTTTATTGATTGTGCTTCATTTATACCTGGGAACAGGTGAGCTCTTGTGCGTATCTGCCACAAAAGCTCGTCTATTTCAAGGCGTGTTTGCCATGGGCCCCCCCTAATGTCCTGTTCCCTATGTTGTAGAATTAAATAACTAAAAGTATGACCGCTAAATTCCATACTATGCCTAGCCAGTGCGTTGTTGACATCATTCTTTTTTATAGCATATTGGTGTTCATAAATCCTATGCTTCAGCATCCTCTCCGTTTTACCGATGTAGAATGCTTTACAATGGTTGCATAGGGCACCATACACCACAGATTTTGTTTCACAATTGAAACGCCCTATGATTTTATAATGTTTGTCATTGATGCTACAACTATTCGTGACCTTGATGTATTTACACTGGGTACAAAAGCCGCATTTAAACATTCCTTGTGGTTTAATACAAGTAACACGAGGTTTTACTTTTTCCAGGATAGACTTCATATTTTGACCTCGTCTGTATGTAATTGTTGGACGTTCCCCTAAAAGTAAACATAGGCTTCTGTCATTTTTAATGATGTCCCAGTTTTTTTGAATTATATCTCTTATTTGTAAAGAATCCAAAGAATAAGTCTGCAAGAAGCTAGTAGTAAACTTGTTTTTTGTTGTTTCTATTGTAACGGACAAGTTTAAATCATTGGTCACCTGGTCCTCATTAATGCCAATAGAGGCTGTCCCTAATCCTGAAAGTAAAGGGAAAAAGTGGCCTGTTTCTCTTTTATGGGTCACTTCTGTGACTATGTTTATTATCAAAGAGGACGGATATCCTCTTGACTCAAACATGTTGGTGAGTTTTATACACTCATTACCAAAATCCTGTGTGTCTGTAATCATACGTGCAGCTCTTACTAATTGACCTTTTATGACTGCTTTCTTTTGGTAGTATGGATGATTACTTGTAAAATGAAGGAGTGAATTAGAATAGGTTGGTTTTCTATATATACAACTTTTGAATCTCTTATTTGCTCTATCTTTTATAAGTAAGATGTCCAAATAGTTGATTTCGATATCACTTATGCTATGTGTGAATTCTAGAAAGTCCGTTGTTGTATTGATTCTATCCATGAATAAGGGAATGTCTTCTGTTTTACCATCCCAAATGCAAAAGATGTCATCCTGGTAACGAGTGTACCAGGTGACATGTTTGAGAAATAAGTCATCTTTAAACAGTATTGTGGACTCCCAATGTGCCATGACTGCGTTAGCAAATGAGCCACCACAAGGTGAGCCCATAGCCACGCCTGATGTTTGGATGTAGAATTGTTTTTCAAAAATGAAATAATTATTAGCCAAAATTAATTCCAGGAGGGTTTCAGTTAAATATATAGAGTCATCTCCTATGTTTTTACTTGTCATGTACTCTCTGACCCAAGCGATGCCTACCGACTGTGGTATTACGGTATACAAGTCTTTGACATCTATTGTCAAAAACAAAACATGCTCATTATAAGCAAGTTTGTTGATGTTCTCCAGAAAGGACCATGAGTCCTTGCAGATATGTTTCTCGCTTTGGAGTAAAGGTTTTAAAATACTATCAACAAGTTTAGCACGCGCTTGGGTCGCTGATCCCCTCCCGTCAATGATAGGCCTAAATGGCGGTGTGTACAGCCGTTTATGTAGCTTAGGTGTTCCAAAAAATGATGGAATTTTTGGGGCAGGCATCAGTAGATATTTATGTGTGTCAGTATCGATCACTCCTTCTAAAAATAAATCATTTAGAGTGTTACTGATTTTCTTATATGCCCTCTGAATTTCATTTTTAGTTACCATTTTGTAAGCTGTTGAATCTAGGTGTTCAGACATGTATTCAACATATTTACAATGGTCCATGAAAACAATGCCCCCACCCTTGTCTGGTTTCATGGCTCGAATGTTGCAATCATGCAAAAGATGGATGAAATCACGTTCTAACAAAGTAATGTTACTTATGTGTTTTTGATTTTTATAGATGACCTGGTTCTTAATAGCCCATAGGTCCATCTCGCAAATTTTCTCAAAAATATGCAGGGTTGGATGTAAAGGTGGATTGTAAGAACTAGCAACTCTGAGTAAATTAACTGTTGTGTTATTACCCATTAGATGATTCAGGTTTAATTTTCGTGTGAACACTTTTAAATCTATGATAGTTCTACCAATGTCCATGTGATTGCCAGGGACAAAGCTAAAGTCTTTTGCCAAAAAGTCTACAATGTCCTGCTGGATGTTTATGGTTGTATAGTTATAAACAGTAAAATCACCATTGGTACTTTTATACAACTTTGGTTTTGCACCAAAATCTAAAGTGTCATTCATCTCCTGCGTCCACAACGGTTGTTCCTCGTGTTGGTCCTTTGGGCGTAGCCCCTCGGAAAACTGTTCGTAAATGTTGCCCAAAAGGGAAAATACCTGGTTTTTTCCCTTTGAAT
>NC_056731.1:815899716-815964335 GCF_019279795.1 Protopterus annectens | reverse complement strand
ACGCCAGTGTAAGAGACGTTAGCTGGTCTCTTACACGGAGTTTAGGGCTGTTCCTGGATCGCGAGGCTTGCATGGAGTGTTACACGTCTCTTACACTCCATGCAAGCCTTCGTGAATCCTGCCCATAGTTTGTATCTTTACTGTCGTTGGTGCTGCTTACTCCAGATCTAAGAAATTGTAAAGTCTTTGTGTACAGGCTGTTGACTGTTAGGAATAATGTCAAATGGCAGTGCAAGTACCTGCTCCTGCAGGTTTGTTACACTGATTACTGACTTTTAGTGCAGAATGTTAAATTGTGTGTAGCATCTTAGAAATTACTTGTGTTTCTGTAGCATACCACTGTTGTTCCTGACTTTTAGTGAAGAATGCTAAATAGTGTGCAGCAGCTTAGTAGTTACTATTTTTGTCTTCATAACCTTTATAACAATACATAATAGTGTAGTGTATGTTATAATAGCTTGGTATCAACTGCAGTTACCTTTTTGTTTTGTTTTTTTCTCTGCTATCCTGGCATTTTGTGTTGTTCATAGAATTGTGCTGTTTCGTACAAGGTATGCTGCTCCATCCCTGCATTCTCTATCTCAGTTACTTGGTAATCAGAGTGTTTTAAAACTACAGACCTAATATTTACCTCCTTTTCCTTTTTACTTCCAGTCCCCTCAGCAAAAGTTACATCCTGTATCTTGACCAACCTCCAATCAACCCAAGGCTGTCTCATTGCCCTGCACTGTGAGATCCTGCATCGGTGGAACATTAAAGTGCTTTCAGCTACACTAGTGTATGTAGACTTGTATTTAATCTGTCCTCCAAACTGAAGACTGTTTACCCTTTCACTATATGCGTGCACACTACTGCCCCCCCCCCCCCATTTCTCTCTTCCTATAGTACTCCTAGGTCAATTACTTAAAACTACTTTCTCTTGAAAAAAGTTTACCTATGTATCTGCAGCGTATACTTCTTTTGTTTTTCCCTGCAGAAGTGGTGGTCCTTTTCATTACTCTGTACTAGATTAGTAGTATAACATTTGTAGTTATTAGGTAAATACTGCACCACACTGACCTGCAATTAACTTAGCTTGGTTTTCCTGTTTTCATTTTAGCAGCTGGCTTAGTCCAGTTGTTCTGACTGTCAGCCTTGCATTACTTTGTGTCTATCCCTTCCCCCACATTGAACCTGCACACCTCCCCTCCCACTCCTGCTTAATTACAGAGGTATCAAAAAGCCTGATGTAGAAAGGCACCATCTTTTGACTTAGCTTTTCTGCCTTGCTTCATAAGAATCCCCAATAGTGTGCTTGCATGCAAGTAGCCCACTGCCCTCTAGGTGGCTCCATACTATTAGTGCATCCAAGTGTCCCACCTGCCCACTAGGTGGCTCTATACTATTAGCTTTAGGGTCTTTAAATCCCTTTACCTCTTCTTCATCAAATCCCCCTAACACAGTTCTTAGTCATCTATTTGTTATTGTTCTCTCTCACACTGTGGTCCCAGTATAACCATTCAAATATTTCCTTATATCACTCTGCTATAATCCCACTTCTATATTTTTTTAAGCCTCTTACCTTCTTATATATCTCAGCACACTTACCTTCAGACTTCAGCACTTCACTGATTGTTCTCCTCGATCTTCTTCTTCTTTTGGCTCTACCCGCTCCGTTCGCTCTGCAGGCTCACTCCGCTCCCCTACCCTGCCCCCATTTCCACCAGCCCCCAGGTGTCCTGCACTTATTATCACCTTACCATCCCCTCATCTGACACCACTCCCCCTCATTAGAATCAATCAGCATTAACCAATCACTCACAGGACCCAGCCCTATTACTCCAACTCTCTCCAGTCTCTCACTATATGCTAATTATAAACACCCCAACTCCATTTTAAACCAGCATTACTCAAATACCCCTACAATGCCTCCACATACTTTTAATAAATCTTCAAACTCTAATCCTATTTACTGCCTAATGCTCCCACTTATAATTGTCTATCTTCTCACAGCCTATGAATACCAACACCTCCCTGGCACCCACTACCCTAGAACCAAAACCAGTACTACTAATCAGCCACATAATTCTACCCAACCACTACTCCACCTCTCATCAAACTCTTCTAATGCAAAAACTCAACATTCCATTTGTGCTTCATATATTAATCCTTGAACTAAATACTACTATACACTCTTATTAAAACTCCAGAAACTTGCTGTTAGATTTCTACCTAAAATCATAGTGGATGGTGACATTCACCCTAACCCAGGCCCAACCCCACCTGTTACTATCAGCCCCACAAATAACACCCATACTAGCCTACAAAACTCAAATAATGCCCCCAACTCACTCCTAGTATGTCACCTAAACATTACAAGTATAAACAAGAAAATTCACTACTTACATGCCCTCCTAGATGTCCACTCCCCTGATATACTATGCCTTACTGAGCCCTGGCTCAAGCCTACTACCATTGATAATGAGATTATACCCCCAGGGTACAATATATTAAGACTTGATCACATCTCTAAGAAAGGAGGGGGTAGCCATCTTGTATAAATCCACTCTGGAAGTATCCAAAACTAGTACCCCAAATGCCTTGTTTAAAACAATGCAGAAATACTCGTCACAAAGATCCAACTCAACAAACGCAAATCTATAAACATTGCATGTATCTATATTCCCCCAGGTGACAACACAAATACCTTGGAGGGTATCCTCCAATGGCTCTCCACTAACTGCCCCCAAGAAACTGTTATTTTCGGGGATGTTGATATTGACTGGAATACTTGTTCTTCAGACTTCCCCTCCACCCATATAAATTTGCATGGCTTCTCCCAGATGATATCTTCCCCAACCAGAACCAATAAGCCTAACAAAAAAGAAAGTATCCTAGACTGGATATTAATAAACAACCTACCCCAGATATATAAAACAGGCACCCTACCTGAGGATTTTAGTGATCACTTCCTGACCTATATAATCAGGAAAAGAAATGACATCCCTCAACAATCTTCCTTTAAAACCATTAGAAGTTGTAAGAACTTTATTCAGACTAAATTTCAGAATGAACTTAACACATGTGACTGGTCCAACCTATGGCTACTTCCACTAGATGAAGCGGTCTCATATTTTAACTGTACATTTCTTGCTATCCTGGATAACCATGCTCCCCCACGCACTATCAGAACCAATAACAAAGTAGCACCATGGCTGCCAATGATACAAGACAAAAAATTATTAGCAGAAACAAAGCATGGACCTCCTGGAGAACCATTAAGTCTCCAAAAGACCACCTTATATATAAACAGCTGAGAAATGATGCAAAGAAGTCTATTATGCTAGACAAAAAGAATTACTACTGTAACCTGCAGCAAAAGCACCAAAATCAACCACAAAAATTCTGGTCAGGCATAAACAAACTTCTCCATCCAGGCCAATCAACTACCCCTACCCCCTTAACTACCCTCCAACAACCTCCTAAAATTGTTGATAACACCTTTAACACTTTCTTTACAGAAACTGTGCAATCCTTAGCCAGTAAGCTATCTCCCTATACCCCAAGTACCACCAACCCCACACCTGATAATAAGATCCCCTTTAAGCTTGATCTAGTACCAACATCTTTTATTAAGTCCCTACTTAAAAAAACTGAAACCCACCACCCTTTCAGCAGACCTACTACCTGCAGAATATCTCCAAAAAGCCGCTAATGAAATAGCATACCCCATGTCAATTTTAATCAATAGAACTATCCACAAAGCCTATATCTCCCACATCTGGAAATTCTCCCACATTGTTCCTCTTCATAAAGGGGGAGATTCCACTGAAATTTCAAATTATAGGCCTATAACCATTCTGTCTCCCTCGGCTAAAATAATGGAAAAATGTATCCACAAGCAATTTCTTGCCTATCTGAATCAAAACACTCTCCTAGCCCCCTCCCAGCATGGATTTAAACCTTGCCATAGTACATCCTCAACCCTTCTCGCCTTCTCCCATACAATAAATCAAAACCGTAATGACAACAAGCTCTCATCAGCCCTCTTCCTTGACCTATCCAAGGCATTTGATATAGTAAATCACCAGCTACTCTTAAACACATTAAAATCACTCTCCATAGATAACCTAGCAATTACCTGGTTTCATTCTTTCCTAAGTGACAGACAACAAGCTGTACTATGGAAGAATAACCTATCGCCCCTTTTACCAGTCACCCTTGGAGTCCCACAGGGATCTATATTAGGTCCCCTCCTATTCTCCATATTCATTAATGACCTGTACAAGTCATCCCTGATGCAACTTGTATCCAGTATGCAGATGACACAACCCTATTCTGCTCTGTCACCTCCCCCACAGATTTACAATCCTTGTCCCAAATCACGTTCAACAAATTAGAGAACTGGCTCACTGGTCGCCATCTACTATTAATCCCAAATAAAATCAAACTATTACTCTTCTCCCCCACTCGCAAGGGCCCCTCACCACCTCTCACCATAATATCTAACAATGGTACCATAATTTCCCCAGAACCTAGTACTAAACTACTGGGAGTGATCATCGACAACAACCTCAAGTTTGATGCTTACATAGACAAAACTATTAAAACAGTTAATAAAAAGTTAGGCTCTTTATACAGGACTAAACCATTCCTAACCCCATCTGCTAGAACTGTTATTGCCTGTACACATCTGCTATCTACCCTTCTTTATGCCTCACCCATCTTCGTAAACCTAAGCAAATCAAACCTAAATAAATTAACTAGGTGCTACAATAACATTGCCAGATTTGCCACAGGATCAGCTTATAGAACCCATCACTGCCTTAACCTTCAATCGTTAGACTGGCTTAAACTACCCTAGCAACTGCAATATAACCAACTAATAGTGGTTCACAAAATCCTCTACCAACCAGACAGTACACCCATACTGAAAAATATTATTACCCCCTACAGTAACCTAAAATCCATTCGTTCCTCCAAAAAATTGCTAGTGAAAACTGTTAAAACCAACAATTCAGCTGGTGAATCACTATTCTCCAACTCTGCTGGTAAAAACTGGAACCTGTTTCCTGCTGAACTCACCACTGACCCCGCCTTATCCCAATTCAAAAAATCCCTTAGGAAATACCTAAAAATGCAGTGGCTTTTTCCCTGTACAAACCCTGAATATCCCCCACTCAAACATAATTCATAAATGAGAACCTCATTACTGGAATAACTGTTTAAAATTTCTGTGTATCACCCACCTACTGGAAAGATTTAAAGTTAACACTACACCATGTATGATAACCCCCTTTAATATATGTGTTTTCCTTTTTCAGATGAAATCTTTAACTATTTCTTTCTCAGCTACTTGCTTCCAACCTTTGCTGTGTGTATGTGAAAAAAGCATGTACCTGTGTGTACATATCATTAAACAAATCTCAGTTTTGTGATAACTCACTGTAATAATTTCACTGTATTTACACTTGTTTTTGTACATTTGGAGCTTTTCTCCCGGGGCCTCCGCTGAAAATGAACCTGTATCCAGTCAGACTTTCCCGGTTAACAAATGTAAAATAAATAAAATAAATAAATAAATAAATAAATAAAATGAATATAATATATAATTAAACAAATGGTAGGGTAACTAAACTGTGAAATGCTGTGACGGGAGAGAGGGAATAGAGTGGTGATCATCAGAACTCAAAAAAGAAGTCTGCTGCTAAGGTCAGAGGTATAATTATACATATATATATATATATATATATATATATATATATATATATATATAGATAGATATAAAGCCACAAGATCACACAGGAGTAGGGGAAAGGGAGAAACTTCCTTATCCCACTGCAGGAAAAACTTCCTTAGCCCACTATCTGAGAATCTTGAACTAAAAGCCATGCCAGACATAGCCACAGTACTCAGCAAAAGCCATTTGACCAAAAAACAAAAAAGCCTGTTCTTCTCCCTTAGACACTTTTGACAAATGCACAAATGCATGTATGATATAATATTGTGCTAACGCATTGTAACTTAAAAAGAAGCTCTTAATCCTTAACAATATTTTAACTATTCAGCTACTGCAGGATTTAGCATTTTATTTTCCTTTCTAAAATGGTGCAATTTGGTTTTGTTTAATTCACCAGAGTTTTCACTTTATGTGTTTACTCTGTGTACAGTAAACTTGCTTGAAGTGAGCAAGTGATTACATTTTGCAATGTGATGAAAAAAGAAACATTACTACTGAAGTTATCTATATTCTTGCATGATTGGCCCAAGGTGATAAGCTGCGGATTGTTTTTTCAATTAATTTAAACCAGTCATAGAAGGAGGGTTTGTAAAGTAGAGAAATCATATATATCAAATAGAAATTACAGTAGCTAATGCAATAATCATCAAGTAAGAGGAATCCATAAGTAGACCTGCATATGTAACAATCCATCCAGTACAAAGTTCAGGAACTGAATTAAGTAGGACAAAGATCTGCTATAGTATTTACTGGAGCATGATACAAAGGATTGTATAATGGGTATGGTACCACACCAATAAACAAATTGCATAAGAAGTGTACAAGAGAGTAAAGACAAGTAGCTATCTGCAGAATATAAGAAAACAATGCAGCAGAAATTTATCTTAATTCCAGAGAAATGGCATCATAGCAGGCTATTTCTTAGAATGGAAAATGGTACAATAGTTATATATCTCCCTCATATGCGGGTCACAATACAACATGGAAATGTCCCTTTTGTTGTTAGCCTAGTTAATGTAACTCCTGTGAACACTTCACCATCTGTCTCCAACCCATCCCCAGCATCTACAGCAGTGACGCTAATCTCTGGTGGAAGCGTACCCTAGGTGTGCTGCACTTCTTATATGCTGTACAAAAGCAACAAACAGGATTCGTGCCGCACAAGTAAGAAATAAACCGAAGGGCAACAACATCTGTTTTATATGTTGTATAAGTTAATTAGTTATTTAACTGTGTCTGAATAGAATATCAATAGTATAAGAAACCCTACTACTGTATGCATTTACTATCTTATCTATTTTGACATTGAAATATTTATTTTAATTGTATTCTGCCTGACATTGTTATTGTATAACTTAAACAATTTTGTTTATACTGCACGTAATTCAAATTAAATCACACTCTAACCCAATCAAACCCCAAATACCCTCGATTCTAACCACAAAACTTTATATCACTCCTCTCCTTCTACAACCATCCACAGCCCTCGAAGACAGAGAACTCAATTACCATGTTACCAACACCACTCTCCCACAGCCATATCATCCCATTACTCTTGCCTTCTCTATCCATCTGTCTTTACTTTATCTCCATCATTACCACTTATCACCACCCACTTAACACCATGTACTGTATCAAATCACTCACCTTACTATGCACCACAAACAATCCCTCCACTTATCACCACACAAACAATCCCTCTATACCTGCAAACACACAATTAATTATCTATTACCCTTTCATCTTACAACTCACCTCTCCTATCCATTATACCTCACCATCTAAAAAACACCTTAGCCTCAAACACCACTTCCTAACTATATTCTACCTTAAAACCACCACCAACATTGCAGCTCAACTACTACTAGGAGGTGATATTCACCCCAACCCTGGCCCAACAAACAACACCCATACCACACCTGACCCCAATCTTCCATTTAAACACAAATCCATTGATATACTCATACTAAATCTAAACATTCGCAGTATCATTAAACATTTGCAGTATCATAAATAAAATATAACAGTTACATGGAGCCATCTCTGTATATAACCCAGATAGTATAGTGATTACAGAAACATGGCTTAAACCCCACATTAAAGATAACTTCAGAACTCCACCTGGTTTCAATATATTAAGAGAAGACAGGCCTCACAGAAAAGGTGGTGACATTGCCCTTCTTTACAAATCCAATTTAAAAGTTCAGCTACTTCAAAAAGAAACCCCAGATTTCAACACTGCTGAGACCCTATTCACCAAACTCCTACTAAATCAGTACAAACAACTAAACCTACTCAGCATTTATATACCACCAGGAGACAACATTAAGACACTAGAATCTATACTCCACTGGACTTCCCATTCCCTGTCCCAAGAAACTGTATTCCTAGGTGATGTCAACATAGACTGGAACACCATAAACTCACCCATAGCCACCAACCACATAAACCTATATAATTTCGTACAACTCATACACTCACCCACAAGAATTGACAAAACCACCAAACGTGAATCCACCTTAGACTGGATCCTGAGTAACCAGCCCAATACTGACCACCTATTCGGGATACTACCTGATTCCCTCAGTGACAATAACCCAACCTTTCTCCTTCGGCACATACTAAAATCTACCAACACCCTTGCTCTCTTACAAATCCGCTCCCACAAAAAGTCTCCCCAGTACAATTCTCAAAAGCCCTAAAATCCTGTGACTGGGCTCCTATAAAAACCCTTCCCCTGGATATTGCAGTAGAATACTTTAATGCCAAATTCTTAGGGATTTTAAACCAACTAGCCACACTGAAAACAATAAGATTGTGAAGTAACCCTGCTTCCTGGTTAAACAAGGCCACAAAAATCTTACTCAAGACTAGAGACAAAGCTTGGTTAACTTGGCAAAAATACAAAACTCCTGAAACTAGACAAAGCTTTGCTGAGCTCAGAAATAAAGCAAAAAAACAGGTCAGATTTGACAAGATAAAGCACTATATTTCCCTACAAAGGAAACATAACAACAACTCACAGAAATTTTGGGCTGTAGTGAACAACATCCTCCAGCCTGGAAAAGTCACCACACCACCCCCAGATATCAAAGGTATTGATTCACACATAGCCTCTAGTTTCAATAACTACTTTATCTCTTCAATACTGAACCTGGTAAGTGCGATATCACCCACAACCCAACCTCAACCCGTAAACTACCAGACTAACTCCACCCCCTTCACACTCACACCAGTACCAATATCTACCATTCAAAATCTCTTAGCTAAACTCAAACCTATCACCCTAGCTGCCGACAGTCTTCCAGCTAAATATCTACAAATTGCATCCAAGGCCATTGCCTACCCTGTCTCCCTACTTATTAACAGATCTATCGCACTGCATATTATTCCTTCATTATGGAAAACCTCATATATCATCCCTCTCCACAAGGGAAGTCCATCTACTGACCTCTCCAACTACCGTCCCATTGCAATCTTATCAACTCCCTCAAAAATTCTAGAAAAATGTATCCACCATCAACTCCTTACCCACCTGCTAACCAACAACCTTCTAACTAAAACCCAACATGGATTCAGACCTTCCAATAGAACCAACACTGCCCTAATTAACTTTTCCAATACCATAAACTCACACAAGAACCAGGGAAAGCTGTTCTCTGCCACCTTCTTAGACCTATCCAAGGCATTTGATACAGTTAACCATAACAAACTCCTCATCTGTCTAGCAGAACTCAACCTTGATGATGCCACTCTACAATGGCTTAACAGTTACCTAAACAACTGGTCACAATCTGGCAAATGGGGCAACTCCCTATCCCCCCACTCCCTGTCACATGTGATGTCCCACAAGGTTCAATCCTTGGCCCCCTTCTCTTCAACATATTTACAAATAATCTCCATCTAGCTGCCACTAAAGCCAACATTGTCCAGTATGTGGATGACATTACCCTAATCTGCTCAGCAACAAACATCCAATTACTTCAAAGTAAAGCCCAAGAATCATTCACTGAGGTAGAGAACTGGCTAAACAACTACCAACTAATACTAAAACCCAAAAAAACACAGCTAATACTATTCCACCCAAGCAAACACTGCAACGCCACCTTTACCATCATGTCTACCAATGGCACCCTCATCACTCCAGTAACTGAGGCTAATCTCTTAGGCATCACTATTGATCATCAACTTAAATACAACAAGCACATATCCCAAACTATCTCTAAAGTCCATTAAAAAACTAGGTTGCCTATATCGTTTTAAACTATTCCTAACCCCTGAGACTAGAACAACAACAGCCAGAACTCATCTCTTATCAACACTATTTTACGGCCTCTCCAGTTCTCACCAATATTAACAAAACCAACCTGAACAAACTCTCTACATGCTACAATAAATTAGCTAGGTTCGCTGCCAATAATAAATCACATTCCCACCATTGCCTATCCCTAACTAAACTGCACTGGTTAGACTTTCCAAACCTCTTACGCTACCACCATCTGATCATAGCCCATCAAATTCTCTTCCATTCTGGGAAGTGCTCTGCCTTTGCCGACATGCTAAACTTTCACAACCCTAAAAGGGAGCTACATTCATGTATCAAAAACCTGATTGAAGTTAATCCATGCAATAATAGTTGTGGGGAGGCCTTATTCTCCCATGATGTTGCCAAAGCATGGAACACCCTCCCACCTGAACTCAGGGTACAAAGTCACACAGGCACCTTCAAAGGCCTTCTTAAATTACACCTCAATACTAACCCTCTCTGCATCTGCAAAGACCCCCCTTGAAGACCCACTTTTCCATATGTAAGTGACCCGTTGAAGCCTTTAATGCATACACTATACTGTCACCTGAAATGTACTTTTTGTATATATTGTAAATAATGGTACTACTCCTGAGTATCTTATTGTTCTACATAATTGTGTTTGTACTTCATTGTTTCTCTTATCTTGTATGCCAGTTTTATTGTTATCTAAAGCATGTATGTACACTATTTCTTTGGAGCTTTTCTCCCCAGGACTCCACTGAAAAAGGTCACATGATGTCCAGTTGGACTTATCCTGGTAAAATAAATGTTAAATAAAAAAATAAATCTAAACCACCACCAGATGTAAGGGTCTACTCATCCTCCCCAGAAAAGGATATCAGAAATATTTTTACCAGTGTGAGATGTTTCTGTGAGAGTCATTCACCTGATTTTTGTGGACATATCACTGGAAATATCCCATGTCTTTGTCTTGGCAAGCAATAGCATATCAGTTACCCTTTGCCACACCTGTGCCAGGATCCCATTACAACCTTCCATAGCATTGTTGTCCTACAGTCCAAACTGCTAAACATGGTCCTGGAATGCTGTGTCTGTTTTCCCTTTGCCAAGCATTTGTATGCTATATGTGTGCAGCAACACAACAGTCTCCTTGGTAGTGAAGTTTTTAAGCAGTTGCCTTTCTCCTGGGCTGATGACAAGATGTGTACACTTGTAGGCTGCACATATCAGTTAGTGTGTGCATACATGATTGGTTTTGGTTGATCCTTATACACGTGCAATCCCTCCCTATTTTTGGAGCCAACATACCTCTCCATTGTTATGTTCTGACCATTCCTTCTGCCCAATACCAACAACAGCAATAGTAATGTTTTTGCTGGAAACAGTCCTGCAAACTGTGTCAATTTCCTGTACTGATTGTGCATATCCTGTTCCTTCCCCCACCCAGTATATGTACAGGGGTTAGTGGGCCTTTATACTATGACTGCTCTCAGTGCATGTATGCCACAGTGTGCCCCCAACCTCTACAACTGGAACTGAAGATGGCATGTCCTTATGCTGCATTCCCTGCCACAGTATTACTCCACATGGACCATGCAACTGTCATGCCTTGTACTGTGTTACTTCACCCACATCTACTGACTGATCTCTACCTTTGTTGCTGCCATCCACCATAGGTGTTTATTACAGTTCAGGAATACACTACTAGACATTTTGTCTTCCTTTCAATGGGCATGTTGATGAAGGGAACAGAGGGGATGAGGAAGTGATGGGCAGGTATGGTGTTAAGGAAAAGAATACAGAAGGTCAGATGGTAGTGGATTTTGCAAAAGGATGGACATGGCTGTGGTGAATGCGTATTTTAAGAAGAGGGAGGAGCATAGGGTGATGTACAAGAGTGAAGGAAGATGCATACAGGTGGATTATATCCTATGCAAGAGGGCCAGTCTGAAGGAGATTGGAGACTGTAAAGTGGTGACAGGGGAAAGTGCAGCATAGAATGGTGGTCAGTAGGATGAAGCTGGTGATCAAGACAAGGAGGACAAGTGTGAGAGCAGTGCCAAGGATCAAATGGTGGAAGTTGAAAATGGGTGATTGTGAGGTGGAGTTCAGGGAAGAGTTAAAACAGGCACTGGGAGGCAGTGAAGAGTTACCAACTAGCTGGGTAACTACAGCAGAGATGGTAAGGGAGACAGCTAGAAAGGTGCTTGGTGTGACATCTGGACAGAGGAAGGAGGACAAGGAGACCTGGTGGTGGAATGAGGAAGTACAGGAGAGCATACAGAGGAAGAGGCTGGCGAAGAAGTGGGATTGTCAAAGAGATGAAGAAAGTAGACAGGAGTATAAGGAGATGAGGAGCATGGCAAAGAGAGAGGTGGCAAAGGCTAAGGATAAGGCATATGGAGAGTTGTATGAAAGGTTGGACACTAAAGAAGGAGAAAAAGGCCTGTACCAATTGGCTAGACAGAGGGACTGAGCTGGGAAAGATGTGCAGCAGGTAAGAGTGATAAAGGATAGTGAGGAAAACGTACTCACAAGCAAGGAGAGTGTGTTGAGCAGATGGAAAGAGTACTTTGAGGGGCTAATGAATGAAGAGAATGAGAGAGAGTGAAGGTTGGATGATGTGGGGATAGTGAAACAGGAAGTGAAACAGATCAGCAAGGAGGACAGCTATGAAGAGGATGAAGAATGGAAAGGCTGTTGGTCCAGATGACATATCAGTGGAAGCATGGAGGTGCTTAGGAGAAATGGAGTTTTTAACCAGATTGTTTAATGAAATCTTGGAAAGTCAGAAGATGCCTGAGGAGTGGAGAAAAAGTGTTTTGGTACCTATTTTTAAAAATAAGGGTGATGTGCAGAGCTGTAGTAACTACAGAGGAATAAAACTGATCAGTCACAGCTTGAAGTTATGGGAAAGAGTGGTAGAAGCTAGGTAAGAAGGGAGGTGAAGATTAGTGATCAGCAGTATGGTTTCTTGCCAGGAAGGAGCACTACAGATGCGATGTTTGCTCTGAGAGTGTTGATGGAGAAATATAGAGAAGGTCAGAAGGAGTTGCATTGTGTCTTTGTGAACTTGGAGAATGCATATGATAGGGTGCCTAGACAGGAGTTGTGGTATTGTATGAGAAAGTCAGGAGTGGCAAAGAAGTATGGTAAGAGTGGTACAGGATATGTATGAGGGTAGTGTGACAGTGGTAAAGTCTGCAGTGGGAGTGACAGATGCGTTTAAGGTGGAGGTGGGATTACATCAAGGATCAGCTCTGAGCCCTTTCTTATTTGCAATGGTGATGGACAGGTTGACAGACGAGATCAGACAGGAGGACCCATGGGCTATGATGTTTGCAAATGACATTGTGATCTGTAGTGAGAGTAGGGACCAGGTTGAGGAGACCCTGGAGAGGTGGAGATATGCTCTAGAGAGGAGAGGAATGAAGGTTAGCAGGACTAAGACAGAATATATGTGTGTGAATGAGAGGGAGGATAGATGAATGGTGAGGATGCAAGCAGTAGAGGTGGTGAAGGTGGATGAGTTTAAATACTTGGGATCAACAGTTCAGAGTAATGGTGAGTGTGGAAGAGAGGTGAAGAAGAGAGAAAAGGCAGGGTGGAATGGGTGGAGAAGAGTGTCAGGAGTGATTTGTGACAAACAGATACCAGTAAGAGTGAAAGGGAAGGTCTACAAGAGGGTAGTGAGACCAGCTATGTTGTATGGGTTGGAGATGGTGGCATTGACAAAAAGGCAGGAGTCAGAGCTGGAAGTGGCAGAGTTAAAGATGTTAAGATTTGCACTGGGTGTGATAAGGATGGACAGGATTAGGAATCAGTATATTAGAGGGTCAGCTCAGGTTGGACGGTTTGGAGACAAAGTCAGAGAGGCAAGATTACATTGGTTTGGACATGTGCTGAGGAGGGATGCAGAGTATATTGGGAAAAAGATGCTAAGGATGAAGCTGTCAGGTAACAGGAAAAGTGGGAGGCCTAAGATAAGGTTTATGGATGTGGTGAGAGAGGACATTCAGATGGTTGGTGTGACACAGCAATATGCAGAGGACAGGAAGAAATGGAAACAGATGATCTGCAGTTGCGATACCTAATGGGAACAGCTGAAAGAGAAGAAGACATCTTGTCTTCTTTTAGTTTGCAGTGTCTCCTTCAGTGAAATCCTGATTGCTGGCTTGCTTCTCCTCATGTGGTCTCCTGCAGTATGTTGACTGCACATTACATCAAGGGTCATTGGGCCTTATGCACAGAGGTTATGCTAATGAGATAATTTAGCCCGAGTGTATAGGAACAGCAGCCATAACACATTGTGTGATTCCAATCATGGAGCACTAATCCTCTCATCTCTGCTTACCACAGTGCTGATGATGTTATGTATAGAACCCATTAAACTCATAGCACTCTGACTCATGTGAAGGGTAGTGCATCATTGCTGTCCTGCAGTGCACATCATATGATGTCCTAACATGCAGCCATGTACACAGGTTAACATTTTCCTCCTCAAAAGGATCTAATGCGTGGATATGGCTTTGTCACGCTTTAGGTACAGCAGGGATCTTGCCAGGTGTGAAAGAGAAAGAGAGAGAGACAGACAGACAGACACATCAGGGTTTTTGCACATCTCCTCCACAGGGACATTGAAGACCTCCTGCTAGGTTACTATGATGGTCCACTATATAGACTAGATGCCCGGCACCAGCTTGTGAAGACAATGAGTGTTACCACTGGCATCACCCATCCTAGTGAGCAGTACAGGCACAGACATAGCAACAAGCAGTCCTGTCACTCCAACCTTCTCCACCAGTGGGAGGCAGATGTTAGGGAGTGTGTGTGCCACCTTGTGTAAAGGGATAGGAGATGAGTCATCATGACTATGCTATAGTTGAGGCTGCTACAAAATTCCACATCCCAAGGGTAAGAATGTACTGACATGGCTTAAAATTACAAAAGTGGAAACCATCCACAGAGTTATATATTAGTGCACCATCTCTCATCTATATTAGCAAGGGAGACACTCGATTTTCATGTATATGGACATAAAGTTAGCAGTAACAAGTTTCCAGTACTATGTACCAACTGATATTTAACTAGCAGAGATTACTTACATTATTTGTGTTCATATGTAATGATACCTTATTTGGCTCTTCAGCTTTGACCATGAGACAACTGCAAAAAACTAGGTGTCAGTCAGTTCCTTAAAGATTGTATGTCCACAAATGTATACAAACATTTACACACACACACACACACACACACACACACACACACACACACACACACACACACACACACACACACACACACACACACACACACACACAGACACACACACACACACACACACACACACACACACACACACACACACACACACACACTCACCACCTCATTAAATGATACAACGTTTTCAGCTTAGAGTCCTTTCTATAGTTTTAGTTACTGTACAATGTAGGACAACCCCCTCCTGTAAATGAGACAATTAATCACTTTAGTGCTTCTGCTGATTTTTTATTTACACGCAAGATACTCAGGGTAAGCCTGAACAAGACAGGGAAATATAATAGCTGCTGACAGGATGGCAGTAATCCATGCTTTATTTAGCAATGTTTCACGAACCTTGTATAAAATTGTTCCAGACATGTAAGGATGTACATTTATGACAATTATCTGAGTCTTTTTATAGAACTTGCCACAGGCATAACGTGCAACATCCCCAAATAACTTGTCAGGCTAATAATAAGTCAGGATCAAGCAGAGGCAGAGTTCCTGAAAGTGTTTTCCACATATTTTTCACATTCCTCTAAGCAAGCTGCATGATGGTTAACACTAGTCTAATTTCATACTTTTGAGTAAGCACTTTATTTTATCTAAAACCTACTCTTATTACATTTTAAGGTAAATGAAAAAGACCCCTAAACTCCCATTGTTTTGTAGCACATCACAGGATCTATATATCTGAATTGTTCATTCATTTTAGGGATATTTCTAGCATTTTCTTTCAAAATGTTGAAGTTGGTAAAATTTTCAAGATAAACACATTTCATTCACAGGGATAACATCTGTATGCATTTACTATATAAAATTATATTTGAAAATAAGTACAGATGAAGTTATTATTTCGGGCTCCTATCAGTTTGTCAAAACTTCAGCAGTTCGAACACCATATGTTCGAACTGTGAAGTTCAAAAACTGATTATCACGAAGCCGCAGAACACCAAATTCTTTCCCAGGGAAAGAATTCAGTGGGCCGTTTCTGCGGTTTCACTATTCCCTCCACTGTGGTGCGAAGGTTACGGACCGGGTTAAGGTAAGAGTGTGAACAGACCGGGTTAAGGTGAGTGTGCGATAGTTACGGACCTTAGGGTTAGGGAGCGGGTAAAGTGAGTGTACGATAGTTATGGACCTTAGGATTAGGGAGCAGGTAAGGTGAGTGCGCAATAGTTACGGACCTTAGGGTTAGGGAGTGGGTAAGGTGAGTGTGCGATAGTTACGGACCTTAGGGTTAGGATTTGGGTTAAGGTAAGTGGATAGATAGTAGTGTATGTATGGTTTAATGTAGGGTTAGAAGTAGGGTTTTGTGAAGCGTATATGTGTGGAATATTTATTTTGGTGTATTTGTGCTGTGTGTGTGTTTTCTTGGAACAGCGATTCTAAGCCTTCGATGGTTTTGCACTTCGAGGTTAAAAGTTCGAACATATGGTGTTCAAACTTCTGCCGTTTCGTCAAAGTGATATAGACCCATTATTTCAATGGTTGCAATGGTTTGGGTCGTCGAGAGTGTCTGAAATGAATTTACAGCATTAAATAAATTTACAAAGAAACTTTACAAAATGTAAGACATGCATCAGAAATATTCACATTTAAGATACAATACTCTATTTAAGTTCAGACTTTACAAACAAAAACAGTAAAATGTTGCTTTAAAATTCTAGTTATACTAATTAATGAAATATGTTTACATTTTTAATAGTTCTCCCCAAAAGTGATACATTCACATTTCTAGCAAGAGTTCCTGTTTTTACTTCTGACAAAAATGTTTATACTCAATTCTGACACATAATTTTTCTGTATGTTAAAATGGTAATCTCAAGAAGAGGGGCACAAATGGCAAACTATTCAGACATTTTTCATTCATTACTGTCAATAGATTTCTGCTTTCTGTATGGACAGCACGCAGGATCAAACCATGCAGATACAGGTGAATAACTTGTCAAAGGATACCAATGCAAATTGAAAGGCGTCTTATGGGTATCACCTAAAACACCTGGTATGAAGTGTGAACTTTAAACCACTTGCAAGGATGACAAGCTGATATTATATTAATATTATTGACTAAAGGAAGACAATAATGGCAGAGCCATGTACTATATAAATGCACATATATTGACTCTGACTGTGTAGGTTTGCATAGCTCATGAATTATTAATTGCTAGCATCATGTGCTGTTGTTGGACCACCAAATAATATGCTACACAAGGGCAAAAATACAAGGGTTAAGTTTTATCTCACTCTTGGTGTTTCGGAGGATATTCATTAGTGGCATTAGGCACAGCATAAATTTATTGATATACAGGAAAATGCAACATGTTTCAGGTCTGATGTCAAATCAATATCCTCACCAATGTGGGAGTGACGGCAGTCCCATGCAGATTATAAACTACGTATTAGAGACATATAATCTTGTGTTCACAGACTATACAATTTATAAAATGTATTCCTAACAAATGTACATGCACACACTGAAACATGAGTAGCAATATGTGAATATGCACCTAGTTCTCTAAACGAAAAAATCAAAGTGAGTCTGTCATGCTGGTATCTAGCAGCCACATCTCTGCAAACCATCTGCCTGACAACTATTAATGTAGAATATGATTAGGGCTGAGACAGAAATACCTACAGACATCAGGCATCAGATCACAGGTTCATAGGGGATGTGTGAGATTAGAAAGAGAAGACAACTGTTTCTCAACACTCCTTCACCTCTGTATTAAAGAACTTCTGTCATGACTTTGCCCAGACTTGGGATGTTTTACCTGGTCATAATCTTCATCATCATCATCATCATCATATCATTTGTTATATACATTTATCACTTCCGTGATATAGAAATAAGAAACATGCAATATTAAAAATTTATTTTTAACTGTGTTCCCTGGCAATATTTGTTCATCTCCCCAGCCTAGAAAACATGGTAGTGACTTAAGCTAGAATCTTCATGTGTATTGTCTTCACAAATTATTTGCTTTCACGTGTCAATTATGTCTAACTCTGCTAACCTGCTCCTACCAACAGGCTTATTTACAATATTTGTGACTTTATTATATAGCTTGATTTTGTAGTGCATGTCATTACTCTGTCTTACTGAGGGTCAAACACCTACACTGAGTTTGAAGTCAGGTGGTTGTCCCTAAGCAGGAATCCACATCCCCAAACTAATTAACAATTATTATCAATCACTTATTGCTGATTGTATTGCTAAACGGTTCTTACAATTTCATATACAAACTCTTTGCTTTCTTTGAATTACTGTGCTGAGAGTCTGTTCTGCATATATTTGATTGGGCATTGCAGCTTTACTCAGCTAGTTAATTTTGGCAAAATTCGCTATTTGTATCTCTAACTTGGGGTACATGGTGAATACCTATGAATTACTGTGTTGACACTATTTGTATATCTAACTTGAAGTACATGGTGAATACCTATGAATTACTGTGATGCCACTATTTGTATATCTAACTTGGGGTACATGGTGAATACCTATGAATCACTGTGCTGACACTATTTGTAGATCTAACTTGGGATACATGGCGAATACCTATGAATTACTCTGTTAACACTATTTGTATATCTAACTTGGGGTACATGGTGAATACCTACGAATTACTGTGATGCCACTATTTGCATATCTAACTTGGGGTAATGGTGAATACCTATGTATTACTGTGCTGACACTATTGCATATCGAACTTGGGGAACATGGTGAATGCATATGAATTACTATGCTGACACTACTTGTAGATCTAACTTGGGGTACATGGTGAATACCTATGAATTACTGTGCGAACACTATTTGTATAACTAACTTGAGATATGCAGTAAATACCTATGAATTACTGTGCTGACACTATTTGTATATCTAACTTGGGGTACATGGTGAATACCTATGAATTACTGAGCTGACAGTATTGTATATCTAACTTGGGGTACATGGTGAATACTTATGAATTACTGTGCTGACACTATTTGTATATCTAATTTGGGTACATGGTGAATACTTATGAATTACTGTGCTGACACTATTTGTATATCTAATTTGGGTACATGGTGAATACCTATGAATTACTGTGCTGACACTATTTGTATATCTAACTTGGGGTACATGGTGAATACCTATGAATTACTGTGCTGACACTATTTGTATATCTCTCTTGGGGTACATGGTGAATACCTATGAATTACTGTTCTGATACGCTTTGTATATCTAACTTGGGGTACATGGTGAATACCTGTGAATCACTGTGCTGACACTATTTGTATATCTAACTTGGGGTACATGGTGAATACCTATGGATTACTGTGATGCCACAATTTGTATATCTAACTTGGGGTACATGGTGAATACCTATGAATCACTGTACTGACACTATTTGTAGATCTAACTTGGGGTACATGATGAATACCTATGAATTACTCTGCTGACACTATTTGTATATCTATGAGTAAAGAGACTTGTAGGCTGGAGAATAAAATACTTGAAATTTATTCCAAAACACAAAGTTAGGTAAGCGCTTTCGAGGCAATCCTCTTCATCAGACCTTAATACACAAATAAATTAGCACACAAGGTTTAAATAAAACCAACAACCAATAAAAATTATTTAAAAATCAGTGAAGCAACCCTCTTTTTTTCAAGAGTGGTTTTAAGGACACAGCACTGTTAAGGCCAGGTGATAAGTATGCCTTAAAGTCCACTATCTACCTTAATTCAGCATATTCAGTTTCATTGTTAAAATGTCACCTTCTCTAAAACTCACATTCATTTTCTGCAAAACCATAAATGTAAACTTGTGCTGGTCTCCACAATCTAAAACATGCTTGGCTAGTGCATTAGTGAGCTTGCTGTTCCTAATATCATTAAGATGTACCATTACCCTTTCCTTTAAAGTTCTGTTGGTTTTACCAGTGTATAATGCACTACAGAGATTACACTTAGCAAAATACACAATGTTTTTAGTAGAGCAATCTGCATAAAATAAAAACTCTACAGGCTTTTAATGCACAGGGTGTAAAATCATGCAAGTAGACCAAATATTATTACAAATTCTGCAATTTCTACAAGAAAAAGTCCCTCTACGCTGAGAGACAAACCTGTCACATATTTTCTTCTGTTTGTAACAAAGTTGCTTTTTCAAATTCTTGCCATTTTTGAAACTAAAACTGGGTATAGAACCAACAACACAACTGATTTCAGGGTCAGTAGGGAGAATGGGCCAGTTCTTTTTAATGATGTCACATGTCTTGTTGACATCATTAGAAAAAGTAAGACATAGCCTATTCACAGATGTTGAGGAGATCTGCCTTTCTGGGAGTGCATTCACTAGACGCTCATCTGAATAGTAGGGTTTGGTTTTGTAACTTTCATATGAATCTACTTCCACAGTGTATCTCTAACTTGGGGTACATGGTGAATACCTATGAATCACTGTGCTGACATTATTTGTTTATATAACTTGGGGTACATGGTGACTACCCATGAATTTCTGTGCTGGCACTATTTGTATATCTAACTTGAGGTACATGGTGACCACCTATGAATTACTGTGCTGACACTATTTGTTTATCTAATGTGGGGTACACAGTGAATACCTTTGAATTACTGTGCTGATATTCTGTTCTGTAAACATTTGCTTAGACTAGTACTGCTGCCTTGCTCATCTGGATAATGTTGCTGAAATTCACTATTTGCATATCTAACTCAGGAAACAATGTTATGTACTTTTTCTGTGCCTTTCTTTCTCTCTTCCTGTTCCTCTCTCTCTCTCTCTCTCTCTCTCTGACTCTCATTTGACCTTAAACCAGTTGACTGCCCTCTCAGTATACTATAACTGTTAATTTCAATTTTCATTAATTCTGTGTTTCTCTTTCTAACTCTGTCTACCTGTGTTCAGTGTCTTCTTTTCAACACTGACACTGTTCTGTTTGCCTCCGTTATTTATTATATGTCTTTTATTTTTCACCTTAGTTAACTTAAGTATTATTATATTTCCATATAGTCATGGAGTGATGGAGTGCATCCCTCCAATGACCTGACATAGCTGCAAGTGCCTGTAAGTCAAATCTTCACTAACAAAGTTTACCAGAGCAAAAACAACTAAAACAAACAGCCCTGGAAAATCATACTGGCATATATTTTAACTCAGTGTAAGGGGAATTTACTTTTTCATTTTTGATATCATCTCAGTCACACTCTGTTCATAACAGTACCTAAGAGTACCTGTAAAAGTTTAGTGTCTCTGACTGACATGCACTTGGTAATCTGCTGTTGGCTCTTTTAAAGCACTAGAACCCAAAATAGGCTCCACTGCCCCTCTACAGCTTCAGATTCCTTCCCTCCTCTTCCTCCACTACTCATCTTTCTACTCTCCTGCACAATAACCTCATCATTTTCTCCCCTTCATCTAACAGCTCTAATTCAGTTAAGCACCCCACCCCTAGGCTTCTCCTTCAGGGTAGGGTGCCAGGACATATGGGACAAAATACATGAGCTACATGCTTGAATTACTCTCCACATCCCTGATATTTTAATTTTCACTGAAACCTGGATAAAGCCTAACATTAAAAACAATGAAATATTTCTCCCAGGCTATAATGTCTTGTAATCATACTGATCACATAAAACTAAAGAGACATAGCAGTTCTGTACAATAACTCACTGGTATCTCACTGTACTCAATCTGCTTGTCCACTTTCAACAATGCCAAAATACTCCTTTCCCTTTTAAAAATCAGTGATCACAAAAATGTCTGTCTAGTCACTGTTTACATTCTCCAGGGTAAAGCAATTCAACATTACAGGATCTTCTGTCTTGTCTATTCACCAATATTAATCAAGGAGTCATCATCCTAGGTGACATAAATATTAAATGGTAATCTATTTCCCTTGTAACCCTATCTCTGTCATAAATCTCTACAACTCTAACAAAAACTCAGCAAAAACTAAACATGCTTTATAGAGCCAAAATCTTTCTCGCCAAAACAACTAAAGCTACATTTCCCACTACTTATCTCCTCCTTGCACTTCTTTATTGTGATCTCATCCTTACTAACCTTCAGACATCGCAAAAATCAAAACTTGAACAATGCTATAACAAAGTTTGTAAATTTGCAGCAAATACCTCTTTCAGAACCCACCACTGTATAGCATTAAAAAGCCTAAAATGGTTAGAAGTACCTCATCAACTAACATTTACATAGTTTCTTACCACCTATAAAATTATCCAGAATCCATCTCTTCTCCAGCACTTAATAACATTCTACACAACTATGTTTCTAGCTGATCATTGCGATACAGTGACCAAAACATGTCTGTACACAAACCTATCAAATCTGCTAGGCATTGTCTGTTCTTGTACAATGTTGAAAAGGCCTTAAACTCTTTATCTGTATCCATCAGGTCAATACCCTCCCTCCCATCTTTCAAAACCATTCTGAAAGACTTCCTAGGTAAAAGTTGTCTCTCTTCTTGTTCAACCCAGGATAAACTATATCCCTAAATATGGACAAATACCTGTTCATACCTTACATCTCCTTACTCTCCCTTCTTCACTCATTCCTTATTTCTATCAATTTCTCTTCCCTGGCTTTCTCTAAATATACCGCAAGCCTGCTTTTCTCTCATTTTGTATTGCAAGTCCTGTTTGTAATATACCAAATTACCTTTAAATTCTCTGTAAATTGGCTAAAAATTCTCTGGCGTTAAATCATTGTCATTTAACTTGTATCTGGTCTTAGCAATGGTTTCATATTATGTCTGATTTGTTGTAATTGTTTAAACTGTATATTTTTTTGTTTTTATTTTTCAAAACTGTAAAATGATTGCTCTTAAAATAATTTGTAATACTTTGGAGCTTTTCTCCCTGGGCCTCTGCTGAAAATGGGCTCCTATCCAGTCATGCTTTTCCAGTAATGAAATGTCAATAAATAACTTCACACAACCATTGCCTTTTCAACCAGATACAGCAAACACTAAAATATATTTTCTGTTCTAGACTAGGCCCTCACATCTGACAAAAGTAAAAATATCACCTCTGGTAACCTTACAAACTCTATTAGTTACCACCTCCCAGTCTTTTTTAAGATTGCCAACTACCCCCCCCCCCAAAAAAAAAAAGATCACCACTATAACACAGTCCACAACATAACTCATTTTAATAAAAATAAAATTAAAGAAACATTGAAAGCTTGCAACTGTCATCTTCCAAAAACTCTCCCTTGGATGAAAAAATTGCATATTTTAATGACACCTCCCTCACTATATTAAACCAGTTATCCCCAACTAAACACAAACAAGTCAACTCCAACCCCCACCCCTTGATTTATAATAATATTAATCAACTTATAAGAGCCTGAGATAAAGTCTACAAATCTTGCCATTGTAATAAAAGAGAGACCAATCTCCAAAACTTCTGAGAACTGTGCAACTGCACCAAAAAAAAAATCAATCAGATCTGATAAAAATTCACTATACCTCAATCCAGGATACACACTCTAGGAGTCCCAGAAATTCCAGTCCCATTAACAATTTGTTAAATCCAGGCTGTCCCAGCCCAACCAAACCTTACTACCACCAACTATTCCAAACCTATTTCTAAACAACTCAACTCACACTTCATACATTCAGTCACCTACCTCATAAATAACTATCCACACCCCCTCCTATCACTAATGCTCTTCTGATTCTCTTCACTATCATCATATCTGGTCCCTGTCCCAAGCTCTCCTACAGACACTGCCTCTTACACCAATAACACACATCACTACTTCCTACCCATCACTGCTCATTCTTTCACACAGGCAATATACTGTTCTTTAAACCCAAACTGTTTGAGATGCAGCTGTACCTGATTAACATTACACTTACTGACAATTTAACCAAAATGAAATCCTGTCTTTACTACACAGTCTTGAAATTCCTCCTGCTCTGTGCTGAAATCCATCCTAACCCTGGACCCAACATCTCACAATCCACATCTTCAACCCATATTCCAGGTACACAAAATATGCTTAAATTTATCTCAGTAAATGCACATAGCATGTGCAACAAAATGACTGAGATGCATGCTTGGATGACTGCACAATCTCCTGATATACTAGTAATCACTGAACCCTGGCTTAAACCACACATAAAGGATACTGAAGTACTTCCACCAGGCTTTAATATGTTCACAGCTGACAGACTTAAAAGAAAAGGAGGTGGTGTTGTAGTAATATATCCTGCTTCTATTTCCCTAACCCCTAACAACCAATCCTTACCCCCCTTTGACAAAGCCAAACTATAGATCACCTACCTTAAATTAAACAATAATAAAATTTTCTGCATTATAGCTTTATACATACCCCCTGGAAATAACTTATCAACTCTGCAAAGTATCCTATATCTTGGGTATGACAAAATATCTCTGTACAAACAGTAATATTAGGTGATGTCAACACTGACTGACAGAAACTTAACTTACAATTTCCCACAGATAGCATAAACCTATTTGGATTTTCTCAACTAATTACTCACCCAACCTTTACCAGTTCCGCAAACTAAAATGGCTCAATAATTGATTGGATTTTGGTCTCCCATCCTAACAATTTCTCTCAATCCAAAACACTTCCAGCCTCTATTAGTGATGACCACCCCATCTGTACAACTAGACTTTTTCACATTCATGTAGACAACACACCTACAAGACAGTACAAAACCTATCCAACTTTGACCAGCAGGTCTTTACAAATGTACTAAACTCCATCAATTGGGCCTTCCTTAAATACTTACCACTAGATGATGCAGCTGACCAGTTTTAATTCTACATTCCTAAACGCTTTAGACAGTTTAGCTCCCACCAGAAGGAAAAGAGTCAAAACCAGCTATACTCCTTGGCTTTCTCACTATACCAGATCACGCATGCAAAAAATAGACAAGGCTTGGACAAATTACCTAAAACATAAGACTGACAGTAATTTACAGCATTTCAAAGCACTGTGTAACCTTGTAAAGAAACAGGTTAATTTAGACAAAAACAGTTTTATGCAAAGCCACAAGATCAGCACAAATACAGTCTAAAAACCTTCTGGCAAACTATCAAAAAATCCTAAAACCAGTCAGTCATCCCCCCAACCACCCTGTGTTAGTAACTCCCCTGATATAGCAACTCGGTTTAACTCTTACTTCATTGATAGCATAGCTTCTATCACTAACAACTTCCCTCCATCTCCCTCTACCCTCTCTCAGCCTCCTATTACCTGTCACTCCACATTTACCCTTCAACCGGTTTCTACTTCCTTTATCAAATCCCTCCTGTGCAAGCTCAGGCCATGTTCCCGCTCTGCAGACAATCTTCCTAATAGATTTCTAAAAATGTCTGCTGACTCAATTGCCTACCCTGTCTCAATAATCATTAACAGATATATCAAGGAGTCTTATGTCACCACCCTGTGGAAAAAATCCTTCAGTCTTCCTCTTCACAAAAGTGGCACCTCCACAGAAATCTCACAAAAAATGTTTTTTTGTTCCAAGTCAGACTGTCCTGATTAACAAATGTTAAATAAAATTGACAGGCATTTGAATTTGACTTCAGGTTTCTGAATACTTAGCTCATTACATATTTGATGGTGCAGTGGTTGTATTGTTACCTCACAGCTATAGGTTCTCTGGTTTGATTCTTGCCGGAGTGCCTTTTGTGTGGAGTCTGCATCTCTTCCCTGTGTTTGTGTTGGTTTGCTCTGGTGTCTTGCCATTTTACAAAGACATGTGTCTGCAGTATTTCTCCCTGGGCCTCTGCTGAAAATTGTTTTTGTTCTGTCAGACTTTCCTAGTTAACAAATGTTAAATAAGTAAAACTGACAGGCATTTGAATTTCAAATGTCATATTCTTCAGAAAGTAAGTAGTAACACAAAACCTTTTATTCTAGCAATTTTCTAAGTTTATAAGATGAATATTAGAAATTTGTCCCTATTTTTGGGACTGTATTCCCCCATTATTGGCTTCGTCCAGGTTTTTTGTGCTAAGGTTGATAGCTATGGCAAGAACTGAATTCACTGAATATGTTTGAGGGCTGTATTCCCTCATTACTGGGTTTGTCCAGGTGTTTTGTGCTAAGAGGCTGACAGCTATGGTGAGAACTGAATTCACTAAATGATAGCCATTTAAGTTTCAGTCTTCCTCTCTTTCACAAAGCAGCTGATATGGCGTAGTGGTATGTTGCTCTGACAGTTTTGCACAGAGACCTTGGCAGTAAAATGCATGGTGGTAACACAGCATTTTATTCTAGCAACTTTCCAAGATTATACAAGCAATGTTTAATGTGTCCCTGGTTTTGGGGCTTTTGACCCCCCTTCCCCAATAAAATTTGGCTTTTTCCAGATTTCTTATGTTGCAAAATTGAGATGCAGTTGAGTATTGAGTAGATTTTACAAGGAGCTGCAGGGGAACAAAAATTTAGTGCTGCTTATGCTGAGTCAGCTTGTGTTGGTAATAGCACAACAGGTTATGTACTTGCTTTTGATGCAGAAGGCTGTTGGTTCTACTCCCACAAGGGGAGGATGCTGGCGTATTAAGAATGTTCTTTTTGGTGAAGATACTAACTATGAACCTTTTATCAGTTTGCCATCTATTTCCTATTGCAATATTACTAGCTTATAATTTTTTTAATGTAATATAGGCAATTTATTCCTCAGGGGCAACAGACACTTTATTTTTCAATGAAACCATGAAATATAAAGGTGTTTGCTAGCAGTGACCTCTTCATTAGTTACAGATTTCTTTAATGTGGAATTATTTAGATGACTTTTACTTCTTCAGAGATTGTGCATATTTACTGATAATGGTGGACTGTAGAAGTTTGAGTAGACTTTTATGATGGAAATGTTCTGAACTGGTCAGTTTTATCATTATTGGTGCATGCATTTTGTTTCATTGTTTACTGGAAAAATGTTCTGAATTGGGTAGTTTTGTCATTTTGGTGCATGCATTTTGTTTCATTGTTTACTGGAAAAATGTTCAAAACAATAAATTTAAAACACCCTCTAACAACTGTACTGTATTGTACAAGGAATATAATTTAGTACAATCAGGAAGGTGTATCAAAGAACACATGTATGTTTCATGTGCAAGGGGCCTATGATTTGAAAACAGCCCAAAGTTAATCTTTATCTGCCACTGGCAAAATGTATTTTCTTTGAATGTGGGTTTCAATGCTGTTTCAATGAATGTGAGTTTCAAGGGCAGAGAAGTTTTAATGCTAAGTCTGTTTTCATTGTGAGACTGCATTTATCAGATGTCTTAGTGTTTGTGCTGCAAAATTCAAAATAAAATGTTCAAATGAAGTCCAAATCATCATAGAAGTAAAGCAGTATGCACATTAGTGTTTATGGTAAATGGGATGAAATAGCCAAGTAATGGTTCATTGGAATGGCTGCATGGGGGAGGCTCCATTCGACCATGATTTTGTGAGGGGGAAGGGCGGCAAACTCTGAGACAGCCCCGGCTGAACTATACCTCCCAACTGTTCAGATTTTCACAGAATGAATAGATTTTTGCTTCTTATTTTTGGTTTGTTCCTCATAAAATTTGTGGTTTTCTGGGAAATTATTTAGGAATTAAGTCACTAAATAATGACAGACACTGAGTTTCAGACTTCATAACCTTCAGAAAAATGCATGCTAAAGTAAGACCTGTTATTCTATCAACTGTCTCAGTTTATACAAGAGCAATTTTTAGTACTGTTTATATGTTCCCCCAATATATTTGTCCTTGTCTAGATTTATTGCATTAACAGGTTGAGAGGTACATGCAAATTAATTGCTTTATAGAATTAGGCATAGCCAAACCTCTCAACTGTCCCCGATTTTGGCTCAAAATGTTGCTCTTCCCCTAATAATCCCTCCGCAAAATAGCAATTTTGGAAGAAAACATGGAGGGTTTACAATTAAGAAATAACTGTAATAATCAGAGTTATAGATTACTTTTATTTCAGAAATGCATGTATATTCTTTTATTTTGTCAGCTGCTCAAGTTAGCAGTAATAATATTAAAAAAGTGTCCCTACTTTGATAGGTTCCCAGCTGTATTGTGTGGCTATTTTATATTTTTGCATCACATTTTTGGTCAATTGTTCATAAAAGTGTGTTTTTTTGGCAAATTAGTGGCAAATCATTAAAGACTGAAGTTAGAAAATAATGACAGACATTTGAGTTTCAGATTACATACCATTCAGAAAATTCATACTAATGCAAGACCTACTATTCTATTATCTTTCTAAGTTTATAAGAGCAATATTTAAAAATTGTCCTCATTTTTGGGCCTTTGTCCCACTTCTATGTATGGCTTTGTCCAGATTTCTTGCTCTGAGGTTGAGAGGTATGACAAATGTGTCAGGGCCATCACAGTCAGCCAGAGACATTTCAAGTTGTGACATACTTGTTGCACCCCATTCCCCCATGTAGTGACTGTGGATGTGTCCAAGCAAGGCAAGGAGCAGTTATGCAGTGTAAATGTGCAGAGTATCCCCCCATCCAAGGAAGACACAAGTACTACAGTGGCTTTTCATCTGTCCTTGATTTTGCAGAATGGTCTGGTTACTGTCATATTTTTGTAATGTTGATTTATGCTTATTACTCAGAAAGTGCCTGTTGCTCTGTGTTTAAGTAGCAATGCTTTAATGACCATCATGTAAGCTTGTCTGAGATCATAAGATGCAAGTAGGCTTTAATAAGCATACTGTTAAAGAATTGCCAACACTGAATGCCTTTCTGTTGTTGCCATGCAGAGAATACTTGCATAAAAAGATAATGTATAAGCCTTGTGTATTGAAATGCATATGACAGTATTTGTAATAAAGGCCAGGATTACATTATTTTAAGAAGCTCATTACACTTGTTGGAGACTTCCAGTCATCTCTGCAGGCTTTACCCGTAAATTAAACAGAATGCCAATCTATCATGTGTGGTCCATTACCTGTACAGTAATCCTTTAAGCAATGTATCTTGAGCTTGTTTCTTGTTTGCTTTTCATTTTTTACTTTGATCATGTTTTCACCATGAAACAAGTAAATAGTTGTCAGGCAGCAGTTCTTTTTTGGATAAGAAACATTTTTACAAGTGGGGGCATCACAGAGATTTCTGTTTTCAGCGTGTTACTTGGTACTTTAATAAAGCTGAATATAAATTATAATTAGAACTGCAGTGCAAGGAGAAGTGGTTTGAGTTGAGTGCTGCTTGTTTTTCTTATATTTGATTTTGACTGGCATTCCAGTAATGTATTTAAAAAGTAATTTATTTTTTCATGCCTCACAACCTTTTTGTTTACATCTAGATATTAAGTAAGCTGTCATGCACCCAATGCATTGAAATATTTTTTTTCTTCTACACTTTATTTTGTCTTGATTGGACTCTCATAATGACGGTTTGGCACCCAGGGCAGCGTATTTAATTAAAGTTAGTTTTTGTGGTTTTGAGCATAGCTCCTCCCCTTTCTAGTTGGATGCACCCCTTCCCATTGACCCTGCCCATTCAGCTGTCTCCTGCAGCCCCCCTTTGATTTGAAGTCACCAGCCGCCACTGGTGTTTCTTGAGTGATTTTCAAGATCATCCATCTTTTCTGTCTTTTTATCATGTTTGTGAATCTTTTCCGACAGCTCAGCTTTAATAGGGATTTTTTCTTCCTTCAGATTTTGCAGGACTTTTTGCAGTCTACCCACCTCTGTTTTTACTGTTATATTGTTTGTTTCAAGTTGTTCTCATCATTGCCTGTTATGATTACATTTTCAATCAAACTGCACAATTACTCCTCTTCATACCTCTCCACCGTACTGAATTCCTTAAAAATTATGAACTGCCACGAGAGCTGGATTCAGTTAAAACCTTGAATATAAAACTTTAATAATAGCAAAAACTTAAAAACCAGAGACACAAACTAGCTGCTGAAAGGATAAGCGCTTTCGGTTATCAACCTTTTTCAAATCCTGTTTTAAAAAGCAGCTTCCTTCTATTTAAATAATCCTTTCGTAGATCAGTGAGTCGTAAACAAACAGCCAATTAAAAACTTCCATTTTGTCACACCACTCTCTTTGCTGTTGTTTTACTTTCTCAGTGCTCTCCTTTTGAGAATTGGTTTGATGGGAACAATTTCATTTAGTCCTGGCATTGAATCTGCCTGTAAATTCATGATCCATTTGCTTTCTTCTATTTCTGTGCGAGTAACTATATCGCTTCCTCTTAGCGTCTCTGAAAGCCTGTTTAGAACTATGAACTTAAAAGAATGGCCTGTATTAGACCTAATGTGTCCATATAATGCATTTGTCCCTACTAGATTTTTAATGTCCAAATTGCATCTGAGAATGCGTTCCTTGAACATCCTATTTGTGCTGCCTATATAAAAGGCAGGACAGCATAGCCACTGGGCTACATAGATCACATTTTTACTTTAACAATTCGCAAAACCTTTCAATATATATTGTTTATTCATTTTAGGATGTATAAAGGTGCTGATGGCTGTAATATAAGGACAGGCTTTACAAAACCCACACTTATGTGTGCCTTTTTTAACATCAATCATGCTTTCATTATCTTGAATAAAATTATTCTGATGGCATAGTAGTCTCTTCAAATTTTTTCTATTCTTGAAGGAGAAACTAGGGGTGTCTCCTACGATCCCTCTTAATCTCTCCTCAGATGTTAAGATAGGCCAGTTCTTCCTTATTATACCACATATTACTGAATTATCACTACTGTGGGATAAACAAAACCTCAATTTGTTCTCTTTTCTTTCTTTTATTCTCATTCACTTTGGTGACTTGAGTTGAATAGTAAGGTTTACCTTTTCCAGTCCATACATTCAAATCTTCAGATGCTTTGTTGATGACATCTTCATCTTATGGGATGGGGATGAGAATTCCCTAAGAAATTTTGAAATATATTTAGCCAGTACTACATCTTTTTTGAAATTTGAGATGAACGTATCGAAGGAAGTGATTAACTTCCTGGACATCCAACTGACATTAGATGAATACACAGGTATTAACACCTCTATGCACAGGAAATCAACATGGCATAATCATATGCTTCACAGATACAGTATGCACCCTGGGCACATTTTCAGCAATATAGCTGAAAATCAGATGGTTCGTGTATCGAAATTATGTACTGAGGAGACAGATTTCATGAGAGAGCAAGCGAAACGTATTAATAACTTTGTGGAGAGGGGCTATAGGAGAGATGATGTTATTAGAAATATGAATAAGACACCGAATGTACGGACTGGAAAAGGTAAACCTTACTATTCAACTCAAGTCACCAAACTGAATGAGAATAAAAGAAAAAAAGAGAACAAATTGAGGTTTTGTTTAACCCACAGTAGTGATAATTCAGTAATATGTGGTATAATAAGGAAGAACTGGCCTATCTTAACATTGATGAGAAGTTGAGGGATTGTAGGCGACAGCCCTAGTTTCTCCTTCAACAATAGAAAAAATTTGAAGAGACTACTATATCATCAGAATAATTTTATTCAAGATAATGAAAGCATGACTGATGTTAAAAAAGGCACACATAAGTGTATGTTTTGTAAATCCTGTCCTTATATTAGAGTCAGCAACACCTTTATACATCCTAAAATGAATAAACAATATATATTTAAAGGTTTTGCTAACTGTAAAAGTAAAAATGTGATCTATGTAGCCCAGTGCCTGAGCTGTCCTGCCTTTTATATAGGCAAGATGAATAGGATGTTCAAGGAATGCATTCTCAGACACAATTTGGACATTAAAAATCAAGTCAGGACAAATGTATTATATGGACACATTAGGTCTAATACAGGCCATTCTTTTAAGTTCATGGTTCTAAACAGACTTTCAGAGACATTGAGAGGAGGCAATATAGTTAATCGCACAGAAATAGAAGAAAGCAAATGGATCATGAATTTACAGGCAGATTCAATGCCAGGCTAAATGAAATTGTTCCCATCAAACCGATTCTCAAAGGGAGAGCACTGAGAAAGTAAAACAACAGCAAAGAGAGGGGTGTGACAAAATGGAAGTTTTTAATTGGCCGTTTGTTTATGACTCACTGATCTATGAAAGGATTATTTGAATAGAAAGAAGCTGCTTTTTAAAACAGGATTTGAAAAAGGTTGATAACCGAAAGCGCTTATCCTTTCAGCAGCTAGTTTGTGTCTCTGGTTTTTAAGTTTCTGCAATTATTAAAGTTTTATATTCAAGGTTTTAACTGAATCCAGCTCTGGTGGCAGTTCACAATTCTTAATATGTTTGTTTGTGGCTAATATGAACTGTCTTTAGTGGTGCTACCAGTTGTTTTGTTTTGTACTGAATTCCTTGGTATTTCCAATTTTGGGGGGCAAAATAATAGGGTGCTGCCATGAATTCCCAAGTAGTCCCTTCAAATCCCAATTTTGTTTGTTTGTTTTATTTACATTTTTTAGTGAACATTGAAATCATCACACATTGCTGGTGTATCCTGTGTCATCAACGTGCACGGGTGTGCATGATGATGTCAGTGCCATGAGACAGTGCAGCAGTGCCACAGTCACATGGTCAGCATGTCATTTGTTTTGTTTTGTTTTGCTGCATGAGATGGTGATGAATTCTAGCCTCCTTGAAAATGTTTTAGAGACAGTTTTGTTGTTTTTGTCTGCAGCCAATCTGATGCTTTGTAGCCAGTGAGTGTTTCTTACAATGCCCTGGCAGGTATCATTCTTCCTAACACTGATTAAAGCAGCAGTACTACTGGGCAGCAACAGTCTGCTATTAAAAGGTATGCAAAAAACAAAAAAACAAACAACAGAAATGTTCACAATTTGCTGCAGTCATTTTTCTCTCTCTTCTTTGGTCATTAAAACATATGTGCCAGTTTTCCATTATAATACTGTTGAGCTAATAGGGGCGTGCAGTGCTGGCATAGGGACGGGCAAGAGCAATGCCTGTTACTGCCCAAATTTACATTACCACTTTTGGCCTTAGTCATTTAATAAATAAAGGAAATAATGCATTCACACTATGGCAATATTAAGAAAACTGTAAAACGTTTACTTGTAATAATTGTATTTCAGGGTAGATTGATAAAAGATTTGGAGTCACATGAGGGTTGAGAGGTTCATACCGAGATTGCTTTGAACTACAATATATACTAGATTATTCAGATACTGGTGCAGGTTTACGGACCTGCTGTGCAGCAACCATTTTTCTTTCATAATAATTAAAAGATCTTGATGGCACTTAAATATGTTTCCGTCACCATGAATACCCACAGCTTGATGTACCTGTTTTAATTTTTACTGTGATCTGAGGCTCCAACACATGACTTTCAGTAGTCTGCTTGGTTACAGATGAAACTGAATTGTTGCCTACCTAATTGTTTTATTGACATATTTTGTGTGTGTGTGTGTGTGTGTGTGTGTGTGTGTGTGTGTGTGTGTGTGTGTGTGTGTGTGTGTGTGTGTGTGTGTGTGTGTGTTTGTGTGTTATTAAGAAGACATTCATTTCAGGTTAGAAACCACTCATTGGCTTATTTGTATTACGCACTCTGGTCTGAGAAACAATTGCCTTACAAAATGTTTCAGTCCTACTTGTGTAGCTTTGCTATAAGGGAAGTGCTGACAGGAATAATTTCTGCTGTCCTAGACCTGACTAAAATGCATTGGCATCTGCAACCTGTCAATGACGTTCCCAAAGGCATCATTCCACTAATTCACCTACTTCCCTTCATTTAACCTGCCTCTCTTGTCTGCCTTTTAATTTAAGTGTTTCTCCCTGTATCCACAACAGCAGTCTCTATATACAGCAGCAAATGACCATGTCTTTGATTTTAAGCCTCCTGATTGTGGAGGAAAACATCAGAAATGAATTCCTAAGGTGAATTGGTGGTCTGCTCATTGCTGATTAATGTTCCATAGAAGACAAAAAGGCAATACTTTTAAAATAGTGGCTAATGAAAGATATCCTGTTATCAGATGAGCATCTGTTTTATTTGCATAAAGTTACAGCGGGGGATGCAAGCTTAACATTCAGATGGTCACTGTGCAGAAATTCTTCCATTGTTTCAGTAACAGAAACTATTATTTAACCACACCCGTTACTTGCAACATCCAGTCATTGCCTTAATAATAGTCCATTCCCTAACATTCAGGAACTGTCCAGCATTTGCTTGAAAGTTAGCAATGTTTTAGTAGATTCTGGTTTTCCTCTCTAAACCATCATTTGCCTAAGTTTTAAACATGCACAATAACTGTCTCTTGCCAGAATAGGAACTTATGTGGGGGTCTTCTTCTACAGTGGCAGATTTTGGCCTGAGTACCCACACTTGCCAACAGCAGGCCTCCTTTACTGGAATCATCACTCCAGTTCTTTTTCACTGTATAATACAGTTATTTTATCATCACTCCAATTCTTTTTCACTGTATAATACAGTTATTTTTATCATCACTCCAATTCTTTTTCACTGTATAATACAGTTATTTTATCACAGAAACACTTTCAGTTGTCCAAAGTAAATCAGAGTTTTTTCCAAATGTTTTGGTTCTTCTTTCCACGCTGGCATGGTCAATAAACTTCACATTTTGTAGCCATGTGAAAAAGACTGATATTATGAAAAGGAAATTAAGCTTCCAGTACATGAAAGAAAGGAGAGTGGAGGGCTGTAAAAGGAAAAAACTTCAAAGACCAATGCACGTTAGGTTCAAGTAAGGCACCCTTTATTACTTGCAGCAAGGAGACAAAGCATGTACATACAAGGTTTGTCTAGTTCTTTGGTGATCAGTATGTTATTCTTATACAGTTCTCTCCATATCACACAGAAAATGTTACTATTCTATTGCTGACGTAGTTGGACATATCTTTCTGTATGTTTCGCAGAAAATGTTACTAGACTTATTGCTGACTAGGTTAAATTATTTGCTAGCTTGCAAAACATTTTGATAAAATAACCTGGCCTTGGGCTGATTTTAGCCCATTTTATCTTTTCAATTCTTCAATTGTACAGTTCTAATACATGCTACATTTTGTCTAGATTCAAGGTACATTTCTAGCTTTGGTACAAGTAATGCTGACTATGGCTTATACTTTCAAGCATCTATTGTTTTCTTTATAAAAGCTTCTAGCAGCTGCATATTTTTCATGGCATAAGCAGAAATGAAATGTCTCTTTGTTAGGTCTTATGACATTAGCAGAAATGAAATGCTTCTTATTATTTTCATGACATTAGCAGAAATGAAATGTCTCTTGTTAAGTTTCTAACAGCTGTGCAGATTCATGCAGTGTGAACAAAATAAATATATTAACCCTTTTAAACTTCAAATGCACTAAGCATGCATATTACTACTATATATTTTTCTAACATTTCCCTCCTTTTAATACTTTTATTCTACTTTCAAGATAAGCATAAACAGTTTTTTTCTTCCCCTAACCTCTTCCCGCTCAGGATTTGCAGTTAAGAGAGTCATTCAGTTTAAGCTCATGAAAGCATTTTCAGTTTTTAGCAATTCAAGTTCAGTGTCTTGGTATAAGGTTTCTGAAACTGAAATGTCTACAAAATTTTTAATCAGTCTTTTCATGCAGGGGATGCAGCAGTACACACATACAACCTGTAGGATCATTCCTACACAGATGGCTATCAGAATGTTCATCAGGATGCTGCCCCAACCCCCAAACAAGTTCTGGAAAAAGTCAGTCAATGGATTTGGTCCTGGTTTGGTCATAGCTGACACCTGCTGAATCACCTCGAGATGGTTGTCTATCTCATGTTTGTGGTCAGGAATATATGAACAGCACTCCTCCTGGATTAAAGTGCACGTACCTCCTCTCGCCGCTAGGGTGAAGTCAAGAGCCATGCGATTTTGAAGCACTACTGTTCTCATGGCATTCAGTTCATTAGTCACCAATTCTAGGGTGCAAAAGGCCGCATTACTCATTACTTCGAGAAGTTTAGATAGTTTTCTCAGTTCCCAGTTCAATTTCGTTGCTCCATATGCTGGCATTACACCTGCCCACGATATAACAGTATCACTCAAGTCCATGTGTGTCAGTCCATCGCCCATAGCATGATGGTTTTTCCAGTGTGCATTGATTTGCTCCACTGGATTGGCAGGCTTCTTGATTTCTCAAACATTTCAAATTTTCCCTTGAGGTAAAACTGCTGTGTGTCATATGGCCAGAACCAGGTAGCCCAAAAAACAACTGCCAGACCAATTCTCAGGTAGCCATTTATATGCTTTTCTACCACATATAAAGTAACAGTCTTCTACTTTAGTAGTAACTTTACTATAAACATACACTTGTCCTGTGTGAAACATTTTTATGTCTATTATAGACAGTTGTTTGTAGAGAACAGAATCATGTTTTACTTCCTCAATTGTTTTATGCATCAATTCAAAAAATGAATCATAGTTTGTATTGCAATAAGATCCGGTATTATCAGGTTTAGTGTAGCATCTATAAGGAACAGTCACATTGCAACTGCTCCAACCCACCTTGACTGTATCATTCTTATAAAAACACACAGTTCCCTTCTGTTGAACAGACAAGTGCAATGCTACTTTATCTTGTGATGTGACATCGAATGTATCATGAATTAGGTTTTCCCAGGTCTTGTTGGCTCTTAGGGGAACTGAAGTTAACAGTAACCCCCCATATGCTGTTGGTAAAGCTGTGCAAATCCAGCAATTTGAAACATTGAAAGTTTCAGCATACACATATTTGATTGCCTGGTAAGTGTTAAAGTTTGGGTGCCACTCTGCACGCTTGTTCAGTCCAATTTGTGTGGCTGAGAAAAGGAATGGCCACAACAAAAAGATTATTGTCGCTAGTATAGTCAACAGGATGGTTATGCAATACTTCTGTGGAAAAAGTTGTTCTGCATTTCTGCTTTCCCCGACTCTTACAAGTAGGTGTATTTGGATCTTACTGGATTCTGTCATCTTTACTTTGGACATGTGCTCTCACTCTCTGCCCTAATAGGACCTTCAGCACCAATGGTTTCTTCACTGTGGTTAAGATGGATCGATCCTATTGATCTGACCCCCCTTTGTAGCCAGACTTTGTGCTGAGGGCCCCGATGGAGAGGTAAGATTTTTGTCCAACTCAAAGTTCTTAACCAGTTTGCAGGGTGCCAGGTGTATCCACAAAGCTCGTTCTGCTATCTTGACTGCAGTGGGTGTCGAAAGAAGCACCTGGTAGGGACCTTCCCACCTTGGCGAAGCCCAATTCTTTTGCTTGACTATCTTGATCCACACCCAGTCTCCTGGTGTCACTGCCACTTCTGATGCTTCGGTTTGTCTTCTATCTGAAACAGAATTTAACTGCAACAGGTGTTTAGAACTCAACAACTTTTTCATTTATTCAGCTAGTGTAAAATCAGCTTCCTGGTCTGATGACATGAGAAGTTTCCATTGGGGTGTATAATAAGCCCTTCCAAATAGTTTTTCAAAAGGAGTCAATCCTTTTGCTGTAGAGACAGTTATCATGCTCAACAGTGCCAGGGGTAAACAGTACAACCAAGTTTTTCCTGTCTCAGCTATTAATTTTCTCAATTTGTTTTTTTAGTATACCATTATGCCTTTCAACTAGCCCTGCAGATTACGGATGGTATGCACAATGATTTTTTAAAGAAATACCAAAATGCTTACTCAACTGCTGTATGGTTTGATTTACAAAGTGTGTACCATTGTCACTGTAGTTTCTTTCCGGAATACCGAATTTAGAAATGATTTCCTTGACAAGTACTTTTGCCACCGTGGCTGCATCTGGATTTTTGGTTGGAAAGGCTTCCACCCACCTGGAAAACATATCTACAATGACAAGACAATATTTCTTATTTTCACATTTGCTCAATTCTATGAAATCCATACAGATAGTGTGAAATTGATATGGTGGTGTGGGGTAACTCCCTTGCTTGGGCTTTATCGCCCCTTGTGCATGATGTTTGTTACAAATCTGACACATCAAACAAAATTTTTTAGAGTAGTTTGTAAATCCGTACGCTGTAAACACCTGGTTCACCAGCTGTAGCATCCCCCCTGTTGAGACATGGCACTGTCCATGGCTCAACAATGCTGCATAGCGAAACAAATTAGAGGGTAGTATCAGTTTTCCCTCTCTAGAGATGTACAGCCCCTTTTTGAGGATTGCTCCTTGTTTTATCCATCATTGTTTTTCGGCTTGCATAGTGAGTGTCTGCATTGTTTTTAACATACCTAAATCTAAAGTTTCAGATGGTTGTAACTCCTCATTTAAAAGAAATACTTCTGTGGCTGCTTGTTTTGCAGCTATATCAGCTCTCGCATTACCTTTTGAAATTCTATCTTGTTGCTTGGTGTGAGCTGTGCATTTACATATGGCTACTTTCTGAGGTAACTGAATAGATTCTAAAAGATCTAAAATAAACTGTGCATGATTTATAGGTTTGCCAGTAGATGTTATCATTCCGCAGTTTTTCCACTGTTGCACAAAAACATGTACATTAGAAAAAGTGTACTGGCTATAAGTACAAATGTTTACACATTTACCTTTTGCTAAGGTACATGCCCGTGTCAGGGCAATCAATTCTGCTGCTTGTGCAGATAAGTTGTGTGGTAAAGGTTTTGCTTTTATAATCCCAGTATCAGAAACTACTGCATATCCTACTAGGTTCTGTCCTGCAGGACCCCTTTTGCACGAACCATCCACGTAATATGTCACCTCGGCATCATCCAAGGGGACATCCGTGAGATCTTTTCTAGGTAGTGTCTTTTGCTGAATTACCTGCAAGCAGCTGTGGGGTGTGTCATCTGCAGGGGTCGGGAGCAGAGTAGAAGAGTTTAAAGTCATGCATCGTTCAATTGTCATATGAGGTTGGCTCAACAATATAATCATACAGGAAAGATGCCTAGCAGGGGAAAGTTATGCCACCTTTTCTTGTAGTAAAATAATCGCGACTGCATGAGGCACTCTCAAAGTGAGAGGGTAGAATAATAAGACTACTGAGGCTGAAGACTGTACTGCTATCGCAGCTGCAACTACTGCTTGTACACAGTGGGGTAAGGACCGTGCCACTGGGTCTAGTTGTGATGAGTAGTAAGCAATGGGGTGTTGCTTATCCCCATGCTGTTGTGCTAACACTGATGTCATGTAACCCTGCTTACAATCCACAGTTTGGAAAAAACGTTTATGGTAATTTGGCAATCCCAGAACTAATGAGGACGCTATTAACTGCTTTAGTTTACAGAAGGCTGATTCTGCCTCTGGTGTCCATTGTAATAAATCCTGTGCTGCCATAGGCTTTTTATATATAAGGTCAGTCAGAGGTGCAGATTCCAAGGCATAGTTTGGAATCCAGCTCCGGCAAAAATTAGTTGTCCCCAAGAAGACATCATTTTCTTCTTGGTAGTGGGTTTTGGTGCTTGCAAAATTGCTATTTTTCTGTCCTCATCTAATGTTCTTCCTTCCTTGGATATCATATATCCTAGGTATTTTACCTGTTTTTTCCAAAGCTGCAGTTTACTTTTATTTGCCTTATGTCCCGCAGTGGCTAAAAATTGTAGTAGTGCTTGGTATCTTCTTTACAATCCTGCTGGGTGGGGGCAGCCAGCAAGATGTCATCAACATAAAGTAAAATCTGACTGCCTTTTGGTGGGGTGAACCCTGCCAAGTTGCTTGCCATTTCTTGTGAGAATATCATTGGACTTTCACAATATCCCTGTGGTAGTCGCGTATATGTATACCTTTTCCCCTGAAATGTAAATGCAAACCAAGACTGGCTGTCTGGGTATATTGATATCGAAAAGAACGCATTGCTGATGTCTACCACAGAAAAATACTTCTGTTGAGGTTTCAAATCATTCAACAGGGTGTGTGGGTCTGGCACCGTGGGTGTCCTTGATATTACTGCATCATTTACAGCTTGTAAGTCCTGGACCATACGCCATTCTCCGTTGGCCTTTTTAACTGGAAATAAGGGTGTGTTACATGGTGAATCGAGAGATTCTACTAGTATCCCTCCTTTAAGTAAGGCTGCTATAATAGGCTTTATCCCTGCCTCTGCATCTTTTCTTAAGGGATACTGTCTTTTCTGTGGTCTGAATGCTGACTGTGGCATGATAGTAACTGGTCCTGCTGTACGAATGAGTCCTACATCTGATTTCCCTGTTGACCAGAGAGTCTCTGGTATGTCTCGTAAGGCATTCTCTTCCTCCTTTAATAGGAGTGTCAATCAACTGTCCTTGCTAGACTGCAAGTGCACAGCTGGGTTGGTCTGAGTTATCCAATTCAACTTTTGTGCTTGTATTCCTTGTTCTGACAGTTCTAGTTCTGTCTGTTTCTCCCATCTTGTGACTTTTTTTCCCTAGGTCTGCCCATTCTATGTTTCTGTTTTTGGTTAAGCAAACATGTGGTAATCAATTAGATTTATAAAGTGCAAAGAACTCCTGGGGCAATGAAGAGCTGGCTACACTGTTCCTTTCTGTGTTCCAGTATAGGTTACGCAATATCAATCTGTTTGCATGATTCTTAAATAATTCTTGCTCATATTCCTTATCAGGTCCTGGTGTGTTGTAATAATACAGGGTACAGTGCAACTGGTGTTGCTTATCAATGTCAAGGGAGGGGAACTTGCTGATGGCTAGACTCATTAACTCTTTGGTCACAGTCCCTGGACCAGTCGAAACCAAGTCCTGGCTGTACCAATAAAACATTTCACCCTCCGATTGCACTACAAAGGTGTTATTCTGTCACTGTTCTTCCATACCCTGCATAGTTGGGACTACTGCTATACCAAATCGCTGCATGAGGTCTCTGCCCAATAGGTTTACTGGGCATTTTGCAGAAAGTACAGTTTTGCTTCTTTGTGTCAATCCTGAAACTGGATCAGTTATTGTAATATTATGGGAGAGAGGCTCCCAATACAGCTGTCCATTTGCTGCTTTGACCAGTATATAATCAGGTGACTCTGTGTTTTCTGGTAGTTTGAAGGGATGTATCAGGGTTCGTGATGCCCCTGAGTCACACAAGAATTTGACCTCCCTCCCTTCTACCAAGAGTGTAACTTCTGGTTTTGTGTCTGCCAAATAGAGCTCCAAGCTCAATAAAGCTAGGTCTAATTAATATCTCATTTTCTTCATTGTCACTAACTTCCTGCACTTCCTCTACTCCCTCTATCACATTCTTATTTGTCCCTTCTTCGCTAGCCCCTTCTAGTGATTCCTGACTACCATATAGTCAGTCCTCATCCTCCTTGTCTTCCGTTGTTGCCTTCTTGTTTTTCTTGCAATCCCTTGCCAAATGTCCTTTTTTACCGCATTTGAAACATTCTCCCATTTTTTTCCGTCCTTCAAAGTCCTCTGATCGCTGATCAGATTGTTTGTTTCCCTGTGCATTTTTCTTGCCTTTTTCCCGGACTGTACTACATAAACTTCTGCTCCATCTTCTACAGAAAATACTTGAGCTTTCTTTTTCTTTTTGCTATTAAAATGCCTTTCGGCATGCCTAGCATATTCAAGTAATGGTTGTAACCTGATTGTAAGATGGTCTACCATGTGTTTTGTAATAAAACTGCTTATAGGCATGCTACTGCCTTTTAAAAATGCATTCTTTAACTGCTGTTCATATGGGGAATCTTGTGTTTGATCTTCAGGAACCTGCATTCCACAGTGGTTATTAAAACATTTTAACAATCTGGCATAATACTGGTCAATAGTTTCACCTTCTTGTTGGATGCATTGATTAATGCAAGTCCAGTCTGCCCTAGGTTTCATTTTTCAGAGATGCGGTCTGTAAGACCTTTCACTCTGGTGTCTAATTCTGCACTGCTATGTGGGAGGGGTCTTTGTGCAGCGTCACAGGGATTCCAGTTCCCATTAATCATGTACCAATCTGGACCTACAATTTGTCTAACTACTTTTTCTATTTCTTCTCCGTTTAGGTTATAACTCAACCTCATTCCTTGTAAATTTTCTGAGAATTTTCTAAAATTAACTTTTGGATGGGGGATTCCCTCAGTGGCTTTCTGGATGTCTTCCGGAGTCCAGGGTCTATACACTAAGATAGTTGGGTCTTGATTGTCTTCACCTGCCTGAGGATTGGGTACTTCTATAAGCAGGCATATTTCTTCTTCTTCACTTAGAGATTGTGAATTCCTTACTATTTTCCATAACTCAATACCTTCTTCTGGATTACCTGCCTTTGTTCAGGACCTGGTCCCGATGGGATCTCTAATTTTAGTCAGTTTTAATTTCACAATATCTCTATCTGCAGGATATAGTGGGGGTGGTCTAACTTGTTCACTTGCTTCATATTCTGGTAAGGGAGGCGGAGGTGTTAATGCTATTACTAAGTTATTGTCCTCCCTATCTAAAAACATTGCTTCAGAATCTTTGCTTTTTTGTTCCCTATGGTTTACTTCCTCCAGCTACCTATGTGCCTGAGGAATTCCTAATTGACGTTGCTTTTTAACTCGACCCTTGGAATCATTTTTGAGGTGTTTGATAAGTTTGATAAGCGAGGATTTCTCTAATTATCCGTCGATTTCGTATTTATTAACCCATTTTGAATAATATCTAACATTGTCGGCACGCTGCGACTGCATATATTTTGTGTCTTCTGTTAACGGCGGGTTTTGGGGTCTTTTTGTGCATTTATTACCCATTTTGTTTCACCCTTTGATCATTACATAACTTTTCTTAATTTTTAACATGGTACCACGGATTTTGTTATAGTCTCTTCAGAATGACTGCCTACTTATTCTGTTTCTCCTGATCTATGACAAGACAGTAAACAGACAGAAAAATACAGTCTGACAAAAACAATACACATCTAGTCCCTGATCTAAAACAGAAAAAAAAGTATATTCGCCCTACCTGAGCATACATGATTGATCACCGATTCGTGGAGACCCAGCCTTCAGTCATAGATCAGAAAGTGGCTGGCCTCTTTTGAACGACAGTTCAGTCGGAGGACTTTCCATGTAAGAAGAACCAATTTGGTTTCTTCCCCGTACGGTTTCAACCACCTGGCCATCTGATCTGAGGTGAAGAGAGGGCTCCGGCTCGAAGGACCAATCTGTAAAAGGAAAAAACGTCAAAGACCAATGCACGTTAGGTTCAAGTAAGGCACCATTTATTACTTGCAGCAAGGAGACAAAGCATGTACGTACAAGGTTTGTCTGGTTCATTGATCAGTATGTTATTCTTATACAGTTCTCTCCATGTCACACAGAAAATGTTACTATTCTATTGCTGATGTAGTTGGACACAGCTTTCTGTATGTTTCACAGAAAATGTTACTAGACTTATTGCTGACTAGGTTAGATTATTTGCTAGCTTGCAAAACATTTTGAGAAAAACAACCTGGCCTTGGGCTGATTTTAGCCCATTTTATCTTTTCAATTCGTCAATTGTACAGTTCTAATACATGTTACATTTTGTCTAGATTCAAGGTACATTTCTAGCTTTGGTACAAGTAATGCTGACTATGGTTTATACTTTCAAGCATCTATTGTTTTCTTTATCAAAGCTTCTAGCAGCTGATATTTTTCATGGCATAAGCAGAAATGAAATGTCTTTTTGTTAGGTCTTATGACATTAGCAGAAATGAAATGCTTCTTATTATTTTCATGACATTAGCAGAAATGAAATGTCTCTTGTTAAGTTTCTAACAGCTGTGCAGATTCATGCAGTGTGAACAGAATAAATGTATTAACCCTTTTAAATTTCAAATGTACTAGGCATGCATATTACTACTATATATTTTTCTAACAAGGGCATAGAAGGGAACAATAAGAGGGTTGTAGCTTTAAAAAATGTAAAATATCAAATTTACACCTGACAGCTGGCCAGATTTTCACAGAATGTCCATATTTTTGCCTTAAATTTTTGGTCTGATTCTCATAAAATGTGTGGTTTTCTGACAAATCACTGAGATATGAAGTCACTAAACAAGGTTGCACATTTGAGATTCAGACTTTTTTGAATCTTAATTTGCATCCCCAGATGTAAAGTTATGCTAAAAATATACTAAAAGCTGATATTATTTTTGCCTCTATATAATGAAGTTTGTCAAAAAATTGTGGCTGGTAGAAATGTTACCCTTATTTGTTTACATATTAATTTCTTTATAAACAGTCATTTTGTGGGAGAGATTATTTTCAGAAAGTGCTGTTGTACTATTTGCGTTGCCAGCTAGCATTTTACCTTGATGAATTGCTTGGGGGGGACTTGCATCTTAGGGTGTTCCTGAGCTTCTTACTTTTTTTGTTTGTTTTTTATGTCTTTCTCTTAAATTATGGTAGATATTGCATTGCCCCTTTCCTCCATACCGGTCAACTGAACTGAATTCCTAAGTATTTTCCATTTTTTGTGGCAAAATCATAGGGTGCCAAGAATTCCTGAGTGGCCCCTTCAAATCTCAATTTTGTTTTTTGTTTTATTTACATTTTTCGTAAACGTTGAAGTCATCACGCATTGCTGGTATATCCTGCAATGTCATCAATGTGCATGCGCGTGCATGATGACATCAGCATCATCATGAGACAGTGCAGCAGTGCCACAGTCACATAGTCAGCATGTCGTTTGTTTTGTTTTGCTTTGCTGCATGAGATGGTGTTGAATTCTAGCCTCCCTGAAAATGTTTTAGAGACGGTTTTCTTGTTTTTGTATGCAGCCGATCTGATATTTTGTAGCAGGTGAGTGTTTGTTACAATGCCGTGCCAGGTATCATTCTTCCTAACACTGGTTAAAGCAGCAGTACTACTGGGCAGTAACAGTCTAATATTAAAAGGTATGTACCAGTTTTCCAATTCATTACTGTTGAGACAATAGGGACGTGCAGTGCTGGCACAGGGGCGGGCAAGAGCAATGCCTGTTACTGACCAATTTTACATTACCACTTTTGGCCTTAGTCGTTTAATAAATAAATAAAGAGAATGATGCATTCACACTATGGCAATATTAAGAAAACTGTAAAATATTTACTTGCAATAATTGTATCTCAGGGCAGATTGGTAAAAGATTTGCAGTCACATTAGTGTTGAGAGGTTCATATCGAGGTTGCTATGAACTACAATATATAGTAGATTATTCAGATACTGGTGCAGGTTTACGGACCTGCTGTGCTGCAGCCATTTTTCTTTGTATAATAATTAAAAGGTCTTGATGGCACTTAAATATGTTTCTGTCATCATGAATGCCCACAGCTCGATTTACCCATTTTCATTTTTACTGTGATCCGGGGCTCCAACACGTGACTTTCACTAAACAGCTTGGTTACAGATGATACTGGATTGTTGCCCACCTAATTGTTTTACTTACATTTGTGTGTGTGTGTGTGTGTGTGTGTGTGTGTGTGTGTGTGTGTGTGTGTGTGTGTGTGTGTGTGTGTGTGTGTGTGTGTGTGTGTGTGTGTGTGTGTGTGTGCGCATTGTTAAGAAGCCATTCATTACAATTTAGAAACCATTCGTTGGCTTATTTGCATTATGCATTCTGGTCTAAGAAACAATTAATTGCATTACAAAATGTCTCAGTCCTAGTTTTGTAGCTTTGATATAAGGTGATGTTCCAAGATGTACCATTTTCTGCTGTCCTAGACCTGGATAAAATGCATTGGCATCTGTAGCCTGTCAATGAAGTTCCCAAAGCCATCATTCCACTATGTCACCTACTTCCGTTCATTTAACCTTCATCTCTTGCCTGCCTTTTTATTTAAGTGTTTCTACCTGTATTCACAGAGCAGTATCTATATACAGCAGCAAAACAATCATCTCTTTGATTTTAAGCCTCCTGGTTTTGGAGAAAAACATCAGAAATGAAGTACTAAGGCAAATGGTTGATCTGCTCATTTGCTGATTAATGTTCCATAGAAGACAAAAAGGCAATACTTTTAAAATAGTGGCTAATGAAAGACATCCTGTTATCAGATCAGCATATGTTTTATTTGTATAAAGTTACAGAAGGGGATGCAAGCTTAAGATTCAGATGGTCACTTGTGCACAAATTCTTCCATTGCTTCAGTAACAGAAACTATTTAACCACACCCATTACTTGCAGCATCCAGTCATTACCTTAATTATAGTTCATTCCCTAACATTCAGGAACTGTCCAGCATTTGCTTGAAAGTTAGCAATGTTTTAGTAGATTCTCATTTTCCTCTGTAAACCATCATTTGCCTAAGTTTTAAACATGCACAATAACTCTCACTTGCCAGAATAGGAACTTATGTGGGGGTTTTCTTCTACAGTGGCAGATTGTGGCCTGAGTACCCACACTAGCCAACAGCAGGCATCCTTTACTAGACTCATCACTCTAATTATTTTTGATTATGATTCAGTTAGTTTACCAAAGAACACTTTCAGTTGTCCAAAGCAAATCAGACTTTCTTGGAAATGTTTTGGTTCTTATGCTTTCCACGCTGGCATGGTCATTACTTAAGACTTTGCAACCTGTTGCCATGGAGAAAAGCATGATATTATGAAAAGAAAATTAAGTTTCCAGTATAGGAAATAAAAGTGGAGGGCAAAGAAGGGAAGAGTAAGAGGGTTGTAACTTTAAAAAAAATGTTAAATATCAAATCTACACCTCTCAGCTGTCCAGATTTTCACAGAATTTCCAGATTTTTGCCTTATATTTTTGGTCTGATCCTTATAACGTGTGGTTTTCTGGCAATATGAAGTCACTAAATAAGGATGTACATTTAAGATTCAGACATCATATCCTTCAGAAAATGCATGCAAACACACATCCTATTATTTTAACAACTTTCTAAATTTACAAGAGCAATATTTGAAATCCGTTCTTATTTTTGGGCCCCATTATTTTAGGTTTTGTCCAACTTTCTTGCAGTAAGAGATTAAGAGGTATGTGTGTTTCTGTGTCTGAGTCTCTGTGTGTGCATCTGTATGCACACGAGCATTTGTATTTTGGGTTTCTTTATACTAAAACAAGTGACCTTCTGAATTTTAAGCTTACATTCCCAGCTGTAAAGTTATACAAAAGATGTACTAAAGACTGATATTATTTCTGCCTCTAAATAATGAAGTTTGTCAAAAAAAGTGGCTGGTAGAAATGTTACCTTTATTTGTTCATGTATTGATTTCTTTACAATCAGTCATTTAGGAGGAGGGGAGAAATTATTTTCAGAAAGTGCTGTTGTACTATTTGCATTGTTGTCTAGTTTTTCACCGTGATGAATTGCTTGGGGTGACTCGCATCTTAGGCTATTCCTGGACTTCTTACTTGTTTTGATTTGTTTTTACATTTTTCTCTTAAATGATGGTAGATATTGCGTTGTCCCTTTCCCCACTGATTAAAAGCAGTAATTCTGTATTTATAGGGCAGTACTGATGTGGATGGGCATTTTTTGACAGCCAGAGTCATAGCCTGGTTTGGGGAGGTAGTGATTTATTTTTTTTGCCATGGGATAATACACACACACACACACACACACACACGCGCGCACACACACACACACACACACACACACACACACACACACACACACACACACACACACACACACACACACACACACACCTGGCATATTTTTAAATGTGAGCATCTCGGTTTATACTGAACCTTTTGTAATTTTGGCTGGGCCGGGTAGTTATTTCATTAGATCAAAGACCTGCAGATTATGCTGTAGCCACTGTGTGAATCAGTAATACAAAACACTGTCTTAAAAGCAAAAGGACAGAGTTCTGCTGTGGATTTTTCTTATAGCTAGCCCTTTAATTTTGAAAAAAAAAAAAAATCTGTGTATGCAAACTTAGGTTCATAGGTTCATAGGTAGGTACTAGGCTATCTGCCCGAGGGCATTTATAAGCCTAGCCAGAGTGCGTCGGCTTTCGCCACCTCATTGATTAATTAACTGAGCCTCTGTCAAGCAGAGCCAATGAAGTGATCCCAGGGGTATATTTTCTGTTACCCATCCACTCGTCAAAGTTTCTCTTGAAGAGTGTTAGTGAGGGGCTCTGCCTAATGTAGTTAGGAATTTTGTTCCAAAGCATGGGGAGTCTCTGTTTCTGTTACCTAAGAAGTTCAGTTGTGAGTGTTCTGCCATTTCACATTGAGCTTATCGAAGGAAGGACACTGAGGAAATGGGAGCTATAATATATAACATTAAGTATCCTGTTTTTTGTTTATTTTGTTCTTTATTTCTTTGTTATTTATAGCACTTTGTGTACTGAGTATTTTTCTAGCTAGTTTCACTGTGTGTGAGGTATTAACTGGAAATTGTCCACTTTTATTAAGCATCTGTTGGGTTGTTTGTTTCTGATAACTTGTTTCAGTTAAACTCTTTTTTCTAGAGGCTCCTTTAGCTGTTTAAAACTTTCATTTAAAGGCTCACTGCTGCTTTTCAGCTGTGAGAAACATTTCTGCAGTTTGTTTCCCACCCTCCCTACCTGTTGGTATAGTGTTTTTATAGTTGGTGGCTTTGCAGTTGCCCGCCCCTAGTGTAAATTTGATCTGGGACCCTCCTCTCAGTCTAGTGTCATTACCTCATTCTACCCAGTACAGGGAGAACATTTGAGAAGGCCAATCAGCTTAGTTTCTGCTACTCCTTTCTCTCTTTCCTTTCTCTCTTTCCACTTAAAACAAAAAAAATGTATCTGCTTTTACTGTATTTGTGTTTCTTCCTACTTTATTTTGCTTTTGCATCATCTTAAAAGTACTCAAGTTGTATTTATTACTGCTTGGTGTAACTCATTCTAAGCCTTTTAGTTTAAGCACTTGGGCTTCAGACCAGTTGTTTTACATTAAGAAGGTTTGTGGTCTGCAATGTAGTGGTAGAACAGGTAGCTTACATCCTTCTAAGTTGGGAACTGCTGATTGAGGGCTCAGTGTCTGTTATACTAAAAGTGTATTAATTCTGGTTTAAGCACTTGGGCTTCAGGACAGTTATTTTGCATTAAGAGGGTTCGTGGTCTACACTCTTGTGGGAGGAGAGGCTGGACTCTGCCCTTCTGAGCTGGGAATTTCTGGTTAAAGGCTTATAATGCCTGCATATTTGAACTGCTTCTTACTGAAATTGGTACACCGTGTTTGCTGTAGCATAGACTAGATCCAGGCCTGCTGAATCTAGCTTTGTTTGTATAACTTGAGCACTAATCCATGCATTCTTTAAAGTATTCAATTGTATTTATTACTGCTTGGTAGTAACTTGATTAAAGTGTAGCTATCATTCTAAGTCTTTTGGATTAAGCACTTGGGCTTCAGACCAGTTGTTTTACATTAGGAAGGTTTGTGGCCTGCACTGTGGTGGCAGGACAGGTAGCTTACATCCTTCTAAGTTGGGAACTGCTGACTGAGGGCTCAGTGTCTGTTATTCTAAAAGTGTATTAGTTCTGGTTTAAGCACTTGGGCTACAGGCCAGTTATTTTACATTAAGAAGGTTCATGGTCTGCACTCTTGTGGGAGGAGAGGCTGGACTCTGCCCTTCTGATCTGGGAATTTCTGGTTAAAGGCTTATAGTGCCTACATATTTGAATTGTTTCTTACTAAAATTGGTACACCTTGTTTGCTGTAGCATAGACTAGATCCAGGCCTGCTGAATCTAGCTTTGTTGGTATGCTTGTTGTTTGTTTGCTTGTTATTTCCCTGAAATGCTAATTCCACCTAAAACGTGGCTTTTCAGCACTTCTGTGGACCCCTAGTGATATCTGCATTGCTTACTGTACTTATTTCCTTGTTTCACTTGAAAGAAAGTTGCTGTTTGTCGTTTTTGCATTTAAGTTACCTGTAACACATTGCATTTAAGTTACCTGGCACTGCCCACTAAGTCAGCACTAAAAAATTAAAAGCACTACACCCTCACAAACTCCCCTTGAGTACCTTGTTCCCCATTGGCCCTTTTTTTTCAATTATAAAGGAATCTCCAATACTACTCTAGCATGTCCAAAGGTCAGTTGTCAATCTCCTCTCCGGTCCAGCTGGTGAATCTGGGAATCTTGAGGCAATGTTACAACTGCCTCATGTACACAGACAACCCTCTCCTCCTCCCAACAAATTCCAACACATGTGAGAGATGCAACCATATAGCCAAACTGGAGGCTAAGCTCTCTCAACTCAGTACTGGCGTAACCAGTCAGGAGGAGAAGGAAACCACACTCACTGCAATTCCAGTCTCACATAGACCTACCACGACAGCAAATCAAACACATAAACACACAAAAACATACTCAGAGGCTCTAAATAAAAATCTGCCTAAGCAGCAGAGACCTCCAAAGCAGACACCCAAGCAACTGCTACCCCAAAACAAAACACGTGCAACACATAGCTCACAAAGCCAGTGTGCCGAACAGTCACAGTCCTGAAGGCTAAACAACACACCTGAAACACTTGTAATAGATGACTCTATTCTCAGGCACACTGACGTCCCGCTCACCAGGCTGAACAAGGAGAAGGTCATGGTGAGCTGCCTGTTGGGTGCTAGGATCCGCCACATAACACATGCACTCAGGTCACTCCAAGGCAAGTACAAATATGACTCAGTCATTGTCCATGCTGGTGTGAATGACCTGAGACGTACCTCCCTGGACTACATGAAAAGAGACATAGAGGAGCTCTCTGAGCATGTAGCCCAGGCCGGTATAACCCTGACCTTGAGTAGCATCTTACCCTCACCAAGAATGATGCCACAATATGAAGACAAGATGATCAATTTCAACAATTGGTTTAAGTATTGGTGTCATTCAAAGGGGATCCAATGCCTGTCAGCCTGGGATGACATGCTCGACAAGCCACAATGCTTCGCTAGGGACGGCTTGCACCTGTCACCCCTGGACTTTCAGATATTGGCAAAGGCACTTGCTACCCCCATAGTGCCTTTCTTAGGCAAAGCTCAAAAGACAAACCCACCTCCATAGGTATCACAAGGAATAAGAAACTAAGAGTAATGCTACTCAACGCCAGAAGTCTAAATGTCAAGATGCATGCACTCGAAACTCTCCTTAGCATGGAGAACATCGATATCTGTGCAGTAACAGAAACCTGGTTCAAGGCTCCTGAGAGCACCCCAGCACTACCAGGTTATACCTCATACCATGCTTTTCGGCCCCAAAACTTGGACCGAACCACAAAAGGAGAGGGAGTATCAATATTTGTCAAAGATACCCACGCCTCCAGGTTGGTGGCACAGCACAAAGCATCAGAGACTATCCATGTGCAACTAACAGTGGGTAAAACTGCCTTCCAGCTTATAGCCTGCTACAGACCACCCTCCCAAACCCAGGAACCCCACTCGGCTTTCCTGAGAACACTGGAAAATATGAAGGCCTCTCCAAACACCATTATATTGGGCGACTTCAACTACCCAAACATAGACTGGGAGCATTACTCTAGCTCCAACACACTAGCCCAAAGGTTCCTAGAATTTATAAACTCAAATGCTATGGAACAAATTGTTACCACTCCCACAAGAGGGGAAAACATACTGGACCTGATCATCACCAACATGGGGACTCTATGCTCCAGACCAGAAGTGTAACCCTCACTGGTAAGATCAGACCATAAACTAATCTCACTGGATATTCACATCCCGACCCCACCCCCTACCCAGAAAACCACAGTGAAAAACTTCTCTAAAGCAAATTTCACACTCCTCAAAACCGAGGTGGAATCCTTCAAAGCCCTCGGGCATGTGGAAAATATGGCCCAGACCGCAGAATCCTTTATAAACGCATTCTATGAACACCTTCAGGAATGCATGGATCATGCAATCCCAAATAAAACCAAGACCCAATCCTCCAAAGGCAGACGTCCTGTCTGGTGGACCCCAGCCATAAACAAACTATACAATAGAAGGAGGAAGCTACTACATGATAGAGCAAAATCCCAAAAGGGGAAGGCATCTCTGATCAGTATTAGCAAAAAACTACGGGCACTCATAAAATCGTCTAAGGCCAGCTTCGAGAGAAAAATTGCACAGGACACTAAGGATAATCACAAGGCTTTCTTTAGTTATGTTAGGAACCTGGGTGGGAATTCCCAGATATGCTCAGAATTAGTCCAAAATGACAAAAAATACACCGAACCCACAGACATTGCCAATATCCTAGCTGACAGGTTCAGCGCAAACATCTCCCCCCCTCCCCACCAAAAGGGCAAATATCTATCCCAGCAGAGTGCTGCCCCCCTGACATCTCAGATGCTCAGGTAAGAGCTGCCCTCTCCAAAGCAAAAAACGCAGCATCAATGAGACCAGACGGTATCCTGGGCTGTGTCCTACATGAACTCCAAGAAGAGCTAAACCCAAACATAAAACTACTGTTCAATCTCAGCCTTACTAGAGGATATGTACCCAAAGAGTGGTGTACAGCAACAGTGGTCCCTCTCCACAAAGGTGGTGCCTCAACAGATCCTGGAAACTATTGCCCCATAAGTCTGACTAGCTTGCTCTGCAAAGCTATGGAAAGGATCATCATGGACCTCATAAATAAAGATATTGGGGACCTACAGACACTGGATCCTACCCAGTTCAGCTTTGTTAAGGGCAGATCTTGCCTCTTAAACCTGGTCAATTTCTTTGAAACAGTCACCAAGGCCATTGACGAGGGGAAGGTGGTCCACATAGCCTACCTGGACCTCGCAAAAGCCTTCGATACAATACCCCACTTGGGCATTACAGATAAGCTCACCAGCTTAAATATAAACCCCTATGTCACTAGATGGGTTGCAAACTGGCTCAAGGACAGAACCCACATGATTAGAATTGCTGGAGCCATGTCAGACTCCAAACCAGTTACAAGTGGCGTCCCACAAGGCTCAGTCCTGGGACCTCTCTTGTTCGGTATATATTTCTCAGAGGTACAGGCAAACATGGAAGGACTGTGGTTGACCAAGTTCGCAGATGACTGCAAACTGGGTGCCATCATCGACTCTCCAGCCGACACAAGCATCCTCCAAAAGGGCCTCATAGAAACAGACAACTGGTGCCAGAGCCATGGCCTCAAGCTAAATGCCAAAAAGTGTATAGTCATCCTCTTTGGCAAAAACAAAGTGCCCACAAATTACCACATAGGTGGTAATCCATTAAGTACAGAAGAAGTAATTAGGGACCTGGGGACCCAAGTTGATAGCAATCTCTCATTTGACAACCATGTGGCCAAAGTGGTTAGAAAAACATTTTATATAGCCCACCTAATCATGAAGGGATTCGCATCTAGATCAGGGGAGGTCATCGTGCCTCTTTACTCATCCCTCATCAGGCCCATAATTGAGTACAATGCCCCTTTTGGGATGTATCTTACCAGACACCTGCAGCAACTGGAAAGACCCCAAAAGTACGTCACCCAGAGGATCAAAGGGCTCAAACAGATGCCATATGCTGCCCAGTTAAAGAAACTCCAGCTCTACTCAGTGGCATACCGCCTGCTCAGAGGCAATCTGTGCCTGACTTATAAAGCCATGTCCAACCCGGAATTATTGGACATGCTGCACCTCAGAAAGTCCAAATCCCATCGAGCTACGCGCTCGAGAGACTTGAACCTCAACACTGAAATAAATAGGACATGTTGGAGGGACAGATTCATAACCCAGAGGCTCCCTTCACTCTGGAATAAAATTCCAGTCCAGGTTAGGCAGAGTCCCTCATTGACTCTCTTTAAGAGGAATCTTGATGAGTGGATGGGAGATCATAGGTTTACCCCGGGTATCACTTCTGTGTCACTGTTAGACAGAGGCACATTATACTAACCTCGAAAAAGGGCATAGCAAAATTAATTTAAAATGGGTGGCGAAAGCCAAACACACTCTGGCTAGGCTTATAAATGCCCTAGGGCAGATAGCCTAGTATGAACCTATGAACCTATGAACCTATGAATGTATCCCTCCAGCATGTTCTATTTATTGTGCACGTGACTTGCAGTGACTTAGATTTCTTTAGGTGGAGCATGTCCATCAGTTCTGAGTTGGACATGGCTTTGTAAGTTAGGCAGAGATCACCTCTGAGTAAGCAATATGCCACTGTGTATAGCTGGAGTTTTTTCAGACGGGCTGCATAGGAAATATGTTTGAGGCCAGTAATCCTCCTGGTGAGGTACTTTTGTGGTCTTTCCAGCTGTTGGAAGTGTTTTGTGAGGTACATCCCAAATGGGGCATTGTACTCTATGATGGGTCTGATGAGTGATGAGTAGAGGGGCACTATAACCTCTTTATTTCTAGATGCGAACCCTTTAGTAATTAGATGGGCCACATATTAGGATTTCCTAACTACTTTGGCAATATGATTGTCAAAGGAGAGATTACTATCTACCTGGGTCCCCAGATCTCTTATTACGTCTTCTGTATTAAGGGGGATGCCACCTATGTGGTAATTCGTGGGTGTTTTGTTTTTCCCAGATGGGATGACTATGCATTTTTTGGCATTTAGCTTCAGGTCATGACTTTGACACCAGGTGTCCGTCTCAGTAAGGCCCTTTTGGAGGATGTCTGTGTCATCCGGAGAGTCAATTATGGCTCCCAGTTTGCAATCATCAGCGAACTTGGTTAGCCATAGTCCTCCTGTGTTTGCCTGTACTTCTGAGAAGTATATGCCAAACAGTAGGGATCCCAGGACCGAGCCTTGCGGGACACCACTTGTGACTGTTTTAGAGTTGGACCTGGAGCCCGCTATTCTTACCGTGTGAGTTCTGTCTGTAAGCCAGTTGGCAACCCATCTCGTGTCGTAGGGGTTTATGTTCAGGCTGGTGTGTTTTTCTGTAATACCCGAGTGGGGGATGGTGTCAAAAGCCTTGGCAAGGTCAAGGTAGGCTGTGTGAATCACCTTTCTCTCATCTATGGCCTTGGTGACTGTCTCGAAGAAGTCAACAAGGTTTAGTAGGCATGGTCTGCCCTTAACAAAGCCGAACTGGGTCGGGTCAAGTGGTTGGAGGTTCCCAATGTCTTTGTTAATGAGTTCCATGATGATGCCCTCCATAGCCTTGCAGACCAGGCTAGTCAGGCTTATGGGGCGATAGTTACCAGGGTCAGTTGTGGCTCCTCCTTTGTGGAGTGGAATAACCGTTGCTGTTCTATGGGCACATGGCCTGTGGAGAGGCTGAGGTTGAACAGCGTGTTTAGGTGGGGGGTTAGTTTGTTCTGTAGTTGGTGCAAGATGCAGCCTGGGACACCATCTGTCCCACTGACGCTGTGTTTTTGGCTTTTGAAAGGGCTGTTTTCACCTGTGCACTTGTGAGTTCTGGGACACTGCACTTTTCTGGTATTGTTGTGGGCCCTTTTGAGGGTGAGAGGGGGTGAAGTTTGCACTGAATATATCTGCCAGGATGTTGGCAATATCAGTAGGTTCAATATATTTTGTGCTATTTTTGCACTAGCTCAGTGCATATCTGCGAGTTGCCACTTAGATTTTTAACATAGCTATAGAAGGCTTTGTGGTTATCTTTTGAATCCTTGGCTATTTTTCTTTTGAAGTTAGCCTTGGATGATTTTATGAGGGACCTTAGTTTCTTACTGATACAGATCACGGATGTCTTTCCTTCTTAGGATTTGCTTTTCTTCTGAACTAGTTTCCTCCTTCTATTGTATATCCTGTTTATGGCAGGGGTCCACCAGACTGGTTTCCTCTTCTTGAAGGAGTGAGTCTTGGTTTTGCCAGGGATGGCATGATCCATGCATCCTTGTAGGTGCTCATAGAGTGCATTTGTAAAGGTTTCTGCATCTTGGGCAGCATTATCCTTTAGCGTGGGGGCTGTGAAACTTAAGTAAGGTGAAGTTTGCTTTACAAAAGTTTTTTACTGTGGTTTCTTAGTTGGGGGTGGTGGTGGGGTGTGGACATCCAGAGTGACTAGTTTATGGTCTGATCAAATCAGTGACGGGTTGACCTCTGGTGTGGAACACCTGTTACCCATGTTGGTGATGACCAGGTCCAATATGTTTTCACCTCTGGTAAGGGAGTTTACCAGCTGATCTAGGGTGTTTGAGTTGATGAATTCCAGGAAGCGCTGGGCCTGGGAGTTTGTACTCGAGTAGTTTTTCCAGTTAATGGTAGGGTAATTGAAATCGCCCAATATCAGGGTGTTTGGTAGGACCTTCATGTTTTCCAGTGTCTCCAGAAAGGTGGAGTGGTGGTCCTGGGTCATGGAGGGTGATCTGTAGCAGGCCGTAATTTGCATTGCAGATTTTCCCGATGTTAGTTGCACATGGATGATCTCAGAGGTATCATGCTGTGCCACTAACCTGGAGGTGCAGGTATCCTTGATAAATATGGATACACCCACTCCTTTTGTGTTTCTGTCCGTGTTCTGTCGCCGAAACGTGGTATGAGTTGTAGCCTGGTAGTGCTGGGGTGCTCTTTGGAGCCTTGAACCAGGTTTCAGTTACTGCACAGATGTCAATGTTCTCCATACTGAGGAGTGCTTCGAGCACGTGCATTTTGAGATTTAAACTCCTGACACTGAGTAGCATAACCCTCAGTTTTTTGTTAATTGTGCTGTTTACGGACGTGGGTTTGACTTTTGAGCCTTGCCTAAAAAGGTACTATGGGGGCAGCAAGAGCCTTGGCCAGTATTCGAAAGCCTAGGGGTGACAAGTGCAAGCCTTCTCTTGCGAAGCAATGCGGCTTGTCAAGCATGTCATCCCAGGCTGACAGACACTGGATCCCCTTTGAATGACACCAGAAGCTTAGCCAGTTGTTGAAATTGATATTTTTTTCTTTATACTGAGGCATCATTCTTGGTGAGGGCAGGATGCTACTCAGGTTCAGGGTCATACCCTCCTGGACTACATGATCAGAGAGCTCTTCCATGTCTCTTTTCATGTAGTCCAGGGAGGTACATCTCAGGTCATTCACACCAACATGAACAATGACAGAGTCATATTTGTAGTTGCTCTGAAGTGACCTGAGTGCTTGTGTTATGTGGCGGATTCTGGCTCCCGACAGGCAGTTAACAGTAAACTTCTCCTTGTCCAACCTAGTGAGTGGGATATCAGTGTGCCTGACTATAGAGTCACCTATTACTAGTGTGTTAGGTATGCTATTTCGCTTTAAGGGCTATGATTGTGCGGCACACTGATTTTGTGTTTTATGTGTTGTCTGGTTTGTGACGGGAGGCGCAGGTTGTTTGGGTGTCTGCTTTGGAGGTCTCTGATGCTTTTGCAGGTTTTTATTTAGCGCCTCTGACTATGATTTTGTGTATTTATGTGTATTTTTTTGCCAATGCTGGTTTAGTACGTCTATGTGTAGCTGGAGGTGTGGTGCAAGTGTTAACCTTCTCCTCTTGACTGTCTGTTCCAGTCTTGGGTGGAGAGAGCTTAGCCTCCAGTTTGATTGTATAATTGCATGTCTCGCATATGTTAGTGTTTTGTGGTAGGAGGAGGGGGTTGTGTGTGTACATGACGCAGTTGTAACATTGCCTCAGGATACCCAGATTCACCAGCTGGACTGGAGAGTGCACCTGAAATTGCCCTTTGGTCATGCCTGAATAGTAGGGTGAGCTGCTTAGTTGCTTGGTTGGTGAGGGGTGAATAAAGAGCCTTACCCTGCTAGACAATCAAGTGTCAGGGTATATTAGTGCTTGCTATTAGGTCTGAGCAAGTGCTGGACTCTTGGAGAGTTAGACTAGTTTGAAGGGAAAAATTGAAGAGGAGACTTAGTGGAGCCGGGAATAATTTAACTCTAGCTAACCGGCACACAAAACCTCGCAAACACATTTTTTATAGCAGGGAAATGAGAGATAGAAATTAGCCCAAATGGCCAATAAACTACTATCTTCTGGGCTGGAACCACTCCTCCATGGACAGATAGGCTGCTCAAAGGTACCCTCTCTCACAGGTGAACAGAGAAACTTACTTCTATCCAAGTAAGCTAAGGGCAACTCAGAAACTTGTAACACAGCCCTGAATTCAGCATTAGCCTGAAAACTGGACTACACTAACTTAGAAAGGCAGGAAACAAGGAATTTTTTTTTTAAAAGATAAGGCAAAAACAGTAAAAAATACACGTACAACAACTTTAAATGACTACAAACGATCAGAAAAGGTAATCGCACTTTAGTGTGTAGCCTACAACAGTTAAACAAATGCTTGATGTGTCTTATAGTACTTAACAAAGTAAATTATTTTTGTTACTATAACTTAAAGTGGTTTCTGCTGACATTACCACAATGTTTTTGTACAAGTCTGATAGCATTTTCTGAGTATAATTTATGTTTTCTTCATTAGATTGATCTTTGTCAACAAAAAATGACCATTCTAGGAAATACTATTCATAGAAGCCACATGAACTGCTTTATATCCTGAGTTTTCACTTAAAACTGGAAGTCCCTATTTTCTCACATTAACCTTTTACTTTACATTTATTGCTCAGATCTTAGTCACCCTGTCCATCAATATTCCCCTTTCCTTCCCCTGTTGTTAAGCTCCGTACCACCAGAATCCCCGACTCTTCCACACTGTCATTCTCCCTACTCACCCACTCACCTTGTTCAGACAGTTTCCCCCAAATCAACCAATCAAACCAAAGTATCGTATAGAATGAGAATGGCAAAACATAATGTAAATATGTGCATATAACCTTGCTATAAACACATATTGTTTAAAGTTCAGTACTAATCTCCTCTCTATAGCATTAATACGAATTTCAAAGCAGGTGAGTCTTGTGTCTATTTATACCTTGCCTGCACCCACATTTAGGCTTTACCCCCTTTCTCTCAGAGGGCTAGGCCAGTGAAGTCCTATATGAGTTTGTTTGTGTGTAATCAGCAGGGGCAGTTTGTTCCAGAGCAGGAGGAGGAAGCTCTGCATGATGAGTCCCTCTCCCTCTTTCCCCTCCACCACACTTTATTTATTGCTGGCGAATATTTAGGCCCCTCCTATTGGTGGAATTGTTAGGTTTGTGGAGATCCAAGACAATGGGGTCTCTAATGGCATGGAAGGTAAGGTATGGACTTTATAAGATGTTGAATAAAGGGACAGAGCCAGCAGTCTTTATTGGTAACTCAGGATCTTTAAGCCCATGATCTTCTTAATGAGCAGCCTATGGTGTCTGCAGGTCTGGATGTCTTATCGTGATGTATACACATCTCATTCATGTCATTGTCTGCTATTTCATACTTCTGAGAGTTATTGGTACTTGTCTTGTAAACATACTTCTCAACTTCCTAACACAAGAAATCCATATAGAGGCTTAAATAATGGGGGGACACAGACCCAAAAACAGTTTTTAAATATTTTTCTTCTTATAAACTTCGAATGTTGTTAGAATAACAGATTTTGTGTTAGCTTGCATTTTCTGAAGGATATGAAGTCTGAAACTCAAATGTATGTCATTATTTAGTGATTTCATTCTTCTGTAGTTTACCACAAATTTTAAGAGAAGCAGATCAAAAATATGAGGCAAATAACTGGTCATTTCACATAAATCTGGATAGCTGAGAGGTATGAATTGCTTTCATTTGGTTAAAGATGGAAAATTATGCTAGGGTTTAAAGAAATAATTATTACAAAGCTCTTAAATATCTGAAAGTTTTAGTGCTTATGAAATTTCAGTCACATTATTTCACAGGCTTGGGAATGCCATTTGATCTTGTAAAGGAGAAAAAAAAGAAAAACATAACTGACTTGTTAAATAACTGACTTGTTAAATAACTGACTTGTTAAATACATTAAAAAAGCTTAAGTGAGCATATTCAGAGTTTGCTTTATCTGTTACAGAGTCTTGTGCATGTCAGATGTTGGTATCTCACAATTCCTCTGGAGTTGGCAGGGTTACATAATTATGCATGCAAAGTATATGCTAATCAGTGTCCAGATTTTTGGCCAGTTGTACCTACTTTTCATGGGCCTTTGTCCAGAGTTTTGATGATTCCAGGTTGAGAGGTATGGTTCTCCTTATCTGCAGCTTAAAAGAAAGACAACTATTTGCTCACCCTTCTGTTCCTGTTCACTCATCTTTCCTTATGGGTTTTTTCCTCTCTGAAAATTTCTGCAGGACAGGTCTAGAGCTTTGGGCTTAAGTAACCATTTCAATGGTTTCCCTAGGGCCCCTCTGAACTTAATATGTTTTAACTTGATATGATTTAATGTTTTTTGCATTTATCTGTCCATTCCAGTTGTGCATATCAGGATTTATTTTAATTCTGATGGTGTTGAGTTAAAGTTCTTTATGATCCTGTAGTTTGTCATTCCAAGCAGATTCTTCACTTGTTTGTTGTGATATTTCTTTTAACTGATTTATTCAACATGAGCTCAGCAGTGCAGCACTCTAGTTACCTACCTCCCAGTAATGGCTGCATCATAAGCTGTGTTTTAGCAAAGCAATTTGAAAACATAGCTTACATAAATGTTTTTATCTCTGGAACTGTAGGGACTGTGTATTTGGAAATACCCAGTGGGGTTGTGTATGGCTCTGTTTTCTATTCAGAGTTATTGGAATTCTTTGACCAAATGGATATAGAATTAATGGGGATCATTGTCAGAGACAATCAGAGGAATTTAACTTCCATTGAGGAAGAGATTAGGAATTTGGATGTGGAACTGATGAAAGATGTTTTTGTTCCAACATCACTTTGATGATTTTCAGTGAATTTTGAAAAAGGTTGCTGAACAAGAAATGACTTCCTATACTTGGAAGCAGAAGAAGATCGTTAAGGACATTATTATAAGAGTAAAAAATTATATCCTAGTCCTCCCAAAGGAAAGGTCCATAATTATCCAGTTAATAAAAGTGATGGGCATGGAGTGTCAGAAGACCACAAAGGTTGTAATGGCAACAACATTCCACACTGATCAAAAAGGATATAGGAGAGAAATGAAAGGTTAGAGAATGACCCTCCTACTCCTTATGGTGGTCAGCAAATCCAGGTTTTTTGGAAAACCAGTCATCAGAGGAATTGGTGCCAGAAGTAATCTCTCTAGATACTCCGAACGATTTGATTGATGACCATTTTTCTGGGATTGTTTATGATTTCCAAGGATGTAAGATATATAGTTTTTCTACAGTTACTGTTTCTCCTGTTTTTGGCTCTTTATTTCAAAAAGGGTTCAAATTTGTGCCGTCCAGCTCACTTAATTTGGTGGATGCTTTAATTGAATTAAAACTCTTTACTAGGAGGTTGAATTTGAAAAGTATTTTGAATCTCACTGAATTTAACTTGGGAGCATTATGTTTGCAGAGAAAAAGCACTTTCATTCCATCATTACTTCCTAGCATCCATATATTTGAGCAATTATGCAAGCAGAGTGTCAGGGAATGGTGTTCCAAAAACAGGAAACCTAAATTTTACAATCTTACTTTTGAAGAGAGGGCGGTCTTACATAAATTGGCACAAGATACCATCATACATATCATGAAATCCAACAAGGGTGGAGGAGTAGTTATAATGAACAGATACCTCTACTCTTCCAATATGCTGGATTACCTGCACAATGGGAGATTTTTTGTTAAGGCTTCACACAATGAAGTGAATATTGCCTGCCATGCTATTGACTTAGTTTCGGAGGATATTTTTTCAACATTTGATCTACCCAACAACATCAGGGAATTCTTAATTGTTCATAAACCTAGAATTCCAGGTATCTTTGGTATTGCAAAGATCCACAAATCAGTGGTAGATCCTCCACTGTGACCAATTCTGGCACTGGCTGGATCAAAGACAGAACCGTTGGCCAAGTTTGTGGGCATTAAACTCAAATCAATTTTGTCTGACAAAATGCACATTCTGAAAAGGCTCATGGCACTTTCTTGATGTCATCTCTAAGACTCCCTTCATTCCAGAAGCCTTGTTTGTCACTATTGATTTCTCTGGAATCCCCCATGATGAGGGATTAGATTGGTTTCATCAGGTCATGGTTAAGGGTACTAATTTTGACAACAATAAGATCAGTTTGATCTATTAATGCATGGAATTAGTGTTGGCAAATAATTTTGTATATTTTGAAGGAGAATATTACAAACAACATAGAGATGTGGCGATGGGGGCAGCTTCAGACTCCATTTTTACCAACATGGCTTTGTGGTATTGGGAATCCTCAGTTCTCCTTTTTTTCCATGATGGGACTTTATTTCAGATACCTGGATGACATCTTTGTTTTGTAGAAGGGAATATAGACAAATTAAGGTCTTTTATGAATTTTCTTAATCAGTCTATAGATTTTCTTGAATTTACATATCAATCGGAGGACATGTCCATTGATTTTCTTGACATAACACTTTATAAAGACTGGCAGGATTTCAGATACAAATCTAATATATTCAGAAAACATACTTTTTTGAATGCATATTTACATTTCAGCAGTCAACATCCAACATGGCAGAAAAGAAATCTAATAAAGGGCCAGTTAATAAGCTTAAGTAGATTGGTATCTGATGAAGAGGTGTTCGAAGTTGAAGTCAAGAAACTTTGTGATCTGTTTAGGAACAGGAGATATCCACAGAGTGTGTTGGATGATATCCGTGAATATGTTTTACAGAATAGTGATCTTAGATAGGGTTCCCTACTATGCTCGAACATCCCCACCACAAATGCCATGAATCCAGGTAACTCTAATAATGCCATGATAGACTATGATCCATAGCAGATGACTGCTCTATAGTATAACGCCAACATTAATTCGCTTAAGAGTACCATCAGTAGTTATTGGTCAACTGGTTTTGCAACCAAATTTGTGTACAAGAATAATAAAAACTTCAGAAGTATTTCTGAATCAATTAAAGTTTGTGGCAGGGTAGCAGGGTATGCAAAATGTGGTGCTTGTAGACAATGAAGATACATCCTGGAAGTTAGCAGATTTTCTGTTTGTGGTTTTTCTAATTTGATTTCAGTAAAGGGAAATTTTGATTGTGCTAGTAAAGGGATTGTTTACATAGTTTTTTGTGCTTCTTGTCCAGCATTTTACATTGGCAAAACCAAAGGCCCTTTGTGGACAATAATATACCAGTGCTATTATGCCATTAGAAGAAAAAATCTTTGTAACGCCCTTTATAAACACTCTGTGGCATGTGAGGACTTCATGAAATTTGAGTTTGTTGTCCTAGAAAAGTTTGACCAACCAGAAAGGGGTTGTGACTGGGACACATTAGTGGAGAAAAGAGAATATTATTGGCAGACATTGTTGAACGCCACTGTTCCCCAAGTCTTAATGACTATATATCTATTAAGCCCACTTTGAAAACAAAGGCTGATATTTTGAAATGATAATTCTTATTTCTTTTATGCATTAGAACTTATACAAGTTTTTTTCCCCATGGTTATTCTAGTGGTCATTTCAGCTTAGGTTCCAATCTATGTTAGTTGATTTTCTAGTTACATATTTTTTATGGAAAGGATGTCTGATACTATTTGACTTTTACTGATTTTTATTGAATGTTTGTTTTTTTTTATTATATCATATTTTAAACTTTACAATCTATAACTATTTTGGGTTAATGTTCCTTTAAAATTGCCTGTTTATTTTTTTCGGCACTTGTTTGGCATAATTGAAGTGGATTAGTGTCAGTTGTTTTATTTCTGATGAAGTTCCTTTTTATTTTGGAACGAAATCGCTAATACATGTATATTAAAGGTCTGCTTGTGACTCTGGTGCAGCGTTTATCATTTTTTTTGTGTTAATTTTCCATTATGCTGTTTGTGGTTTCTGTTTAATTGCTGGAAATGTGAATATTAACAACAAATATATATACATATATGTGTATACACACACACAGACACACACACACACCTCAAATTTGATAAGTATAGGTTGATTTTTACAATGATAACATTGATTTTGAAACAGAGTATAAAACTGATTTTAATGTTTTGCATATTTTTCAGATATTATCATATGAAATGAATGCGCATCCTCAACCACTATTCATCATAACACCATACGTTATGTGTCGTTTTATTCCTCCAAATCCAGTCTATCCTTTACAGACCCACTGCCATAATGGAGCAGATTGATCCTTGAAATGTTGCAGCCTATATTAAGATTATATACAGTTAGTAAGCCTTTTTAAAATGAATGCTAATATGTCTCTTTACCAACTCCACATGATAACGTCTGAGGTACCATTCTATTCATCTCTCCAAAATCAGTCACCTGGCAGCCATGACTGAAGTGCACTGCATTTTGGAATGCACATATTCCATTAAATATTGTAATAATGCCTAATAACTACAGTAATTAACACATCTCTATGTCTCCTGTGGCTGCGGAGGTCAGTTGTAGTCCGACCGAGAGCTGCAAGAGCCAGTTGCTGCCATGTGAGTTGGACGGCAGACCTGTTGCTGATAGGATAAATAGCTATGAATGGAGTTACCAGTCATCACAAGGACTGGTTGGCTAGTAAGAAGAAGCCAATTACTGCCATGCTGAGTTATCTCTCCAGAAAGCTGTTTAATTTGTATTTAGGTTATCAGTATTGCAGACAGCTGCCTTCTCTCCTTGGGTTTATTTGGTAACAATTCATAGTTGCTTTCT